>NW_024962252.1:43151122-43196070 GCF_019238085.1 Lagopus leucura | reverse complement strand
GGGGAGGGCGGCGGCAGGTGCCTGCAGGAGCAGCCGCGCTCTGCCGCTCAGCCCCAGAGGCATCTGGGCTTCAAAGTTTGCCCCCTCAACTCAGCTCGCAAACCATCCGGGCTCGCGGCCGGCTGCGGCGGGAGGGAGGCGGGGGGAGGGAGGAGGGCGGAGGGACGGGGAGGCGAGGCGAGGCGGGCGGGTCGGCGGCGGCGCGGAGCTCGGTTCACGCTCAGAGAGCGGCTTCCCTCTGCCCGCGGCAGAGGCGCACCCCCAACCTCCTCCCTCCTCCTCCTCCTCCTCCTCCTCCCGGCGGGGCTCTGCAGCCCAGCACTGGAAGACCCGGGGGCGCGGCGCAGTGCCGTGCCGGCCGCTTCTCCACCGCTTTGTCTGCTCTGGCGTGGCGAAGGATGCTTCACGACCCCCCCGCACCCGCGCGCCTTTGTCTCTGCAGGACATCGCTCCGCGCCCACACGCTCGGGGCTATCCCGCACCCCGGCTCGGCCTGACATGGACCGGCGCACCCTGGCCGTCCGCACACCACTCCGCAAAGCGAGAGGCCCGGGGCCGGGCCCGCAGAGGGGCACGGCGCACCTTTCGCCACCCCCAACCGGGGCCCGCGAAGAAAAGCCGGCACGGCCACGGCCCCGAGGGGCGCTCTGCTGCCGCCTGCCGGGCCGCCGCGAGAGATGCAGGGAAGGGCGCCGGCACGGCCTCCGCGCAAGCTGCCGGCACCGGGGAGAGCTCCTTCCTCCAGAGCTGCGGGACCCCGGCGCTCCAAGGCCGTGTAGAGAACCACAGCACAGCGCGGAGGCGGGGACGGGTAGGAACAGGACGACCTGGAGTACCGGGAAGGATCAGGAGCAGAGGCCGAGAGTTTTTGGGCGACAGCAAGGAGAGAAGGGCAAAAATGACAGTCTTAGGACAAAAGTATTAACTGGTTTAGGAAGGAGGTTCAGCTCCCTTTCACGATGAGCTGCACTGGCTGGCATGGTCCAAGCTTTCTCTGCTACTTAAAATATCCAGAGTGCATAAAGTTGGCAGAAAATGTTGTATCATATTTTGAAGTTAGCATCAGAATCTCTTACTTGCTGTGTCATCAGTGGCAATCTTGACATTGTGTTTGGACCAGGTCACTTTTTTGTTGAACTGCCTATTAACAGATGCAGATTTAGCAGTGACATCATGCTTATGAACTTGTGGAACATCGTAAGGCTCTTTGATCAGATGTGTGTGTTCATTTGCAGCAAAAATATGTGGAACCAGAAGCTCTCTGGAAACATGACGCCCTGAAAGCCTCTCATTTTCCTAGCAGGCTTGTCCAAATAGCTACAGGCTGTCAAGTTAGCAGTTATGAATCCTGAAATGCTATACAAAGTAATGAGCACTCCAAAAGGGAACAATGTACTCACAAGGGTGACACTGATTGTCCTCTGCTCCATCAGGACAGCCTTCTGCTTGTCAGCAGTCTCTGTGCTACCAGAAGCTGTTGCTGTGCCAAACCACTGGCCATGCAGTGCTCCAAGCACAACCAGCACACTCACCTCAGTATCTGAGGAGGCACCTATGGGTTCAAATGGTCTTAGAATCATAGAATCATAGAATCATAGAATTACTTAGGTTGGAAAAGACTTTAAAGATCAAGTCCAACTGCGACTTACCCATACTACCCTAACTAACAACTCTTCATAAATCATGTACCTGAGCATCACGTCCAGATGGTTTTTAAACACATGCAGGGATGGTGACTCAACCACATCCCTGAGGAGCCTATTCCAGTGCTTAACAACCCTTTCTGTTAAGAAGTTATTCCTTATGTCCAACCTAAATCTCCCCTGACACAACTTGAGGTCATTTCTCCTCATCCTGTCACCTGTCACCAGTGAGAAGAGATCAAACCTCTCTCATTGTAAGCATCTTTCAGATAATAGAAGAAAGCAATAAGGTCTCCTCTCAGCCTTTTCTTCCCAAACTAAACAGCCCCATTTCCTTCAGTCTTTTCTCGTAGGACGTGTTCTCCAAGCCTTTCATAAGCCTTGTTGCCCTTCTTTGGATCTGCTCCAGCACCTCAATGTTCTTTCTGAACTGAAGTGCCCAAAACTGAACACAGTACTCGAGATGAGGCCTCAGGCAGATCAACACTCCCTCCCAACTTGGTGTCATCTGCAAACTTACTAAGATTGCACTCAGCCCCCTCATCAGGATAATTAATAAAGATGATAAGTAGAAGCGGCCCCAGTACTGAGCCCTGGGGGACACCACTCATGACTGGCTGCCAACTGGATTTAATTCCACTGACCACATCTTTTTGGGCCCAGCCATCCATCCAGCATTTCACCCAGTGAAGCTGGGTCTTTTTTGACTTTGTCAAAATGCCACTCATGATGTTTTTTTACGTCACTGCCATTGGTGTGCAGGTGTTATCTGGCATTATGGTTGTTCAGGCTGCAGATTTGAACTGGATTAGGTGTAGCAGTAGCATCACAGTTGCTCTGTAATTGCGTCTGTCTCATTGCCTTATGTAGATTTCTGTTGATACAGTGAATCCCACCTCACTGAGATGTCAGGGTGGCCAAAAAGAAACTGAAAACACTTTTATTCATCTGCAAGAGTTGTCACCTTAAGACTGGCAACATGGCAAGAACAATGCATTTGATTATCAGAGACTGGGACCCTTGAGAATCTGATGCTGCATGTCCATAGCTGATCTGGGTGTTAATACTATGGGAGTTTTCCTAAGGAAAATATGAAAGAACCCGAGAGGAGGGTCTCCATGGTCTCCTGTAGCTTCCCAGTGCTCTGTTACCCTTTTCTCTTTCTCAGCACCTTCTACTACAGCTTTGCCTCTTAGTCAAAACCTCTGCTTTTTGCCTTCTCCTGTTCCCTCTGTCCATGGCTCACCTTTCCCCTATCTGCCTTTTTCCACTCCAATGTCCTAATTTCTTTGGGCTCTTCTGGGCTCCTCTGGGCCCCATTTTTCACTAGGAGCTAGGGACAGTGTCCCACAGTATTGAATGCTGCACCACACTCGCATGTGGCCTGTATTTTGTCCTGCCTCTGCTTGTGACCAGAGCTGCTTGGTAAGGGCCTCCAAAGAGCAGAGCAGGCTTCAGAATTGAAGTAACAGAAGTAACTCATATGAGCTGCTCTGTTCCCCTGTCTTGTTTGAGCCTGGTGCCACCTCTGCAGCTGTCTCTCTCTATTGCTTTCTTCTTTTCCAAGCACAAGTCTTACCAAAAACTGAGTTTTAAAGCAGAAGGCATCTCTCCCTCTCTGTTAAATCCTTTTGTCGAGTAGGAAGAGTCTGTAGCTGCAGCCAACTTTTGAGTTATTGGAGAATTCCTTCTCTCCCCAGCCTCACCACCAACAGGTTCGTCACTTGCTGTGGGCTTGCCTTTGCTTGCTCTGTGCATCTGTGCAGTCAGGGAAACTACAAATTATATATTGGAAATGGGAGGGAGGGGGGGAAGAAGAAAAAAAAGAAGTCTGGAATGGTTCTGGCAGGAGGAGAATGCTTACAGCCCTGCCCTGAGCCCACTGCCTGAGTGCTTTGGAGAACTTCAGGAAAATCACTTTCAGCTATCCTCAGATGCTCGGGGACCTTCCTGGACTAGTCTGAGCCTGCTCACAGGCTCTGCAGTTCCAACACACAGCACAATCAGCCATACACATACAGTAATATCATTTTATGTGTTCCCAGTTAGACTTAACAAAAGGTCTGTTGTGTGTGTGCAGTGAGTAATTTCTGAATCTTCGTAACTTTGTCAAAGCAAAACCAGTTTTCTTAGAAACTGGGCTATGCAGTGCTCTTCACTGAAGGTTATGCTATGCAAAATACTTATAGACTTCGGTGGTTTCAACCATTGATTTTTAATATTAAAGAGGCAACAAGAGGGGAAAAAAAAAAAAGATAATCATTTTTGTTTTTCTCATAATGAAGTGTTATTTTTTTATAAGTCATCTCTGGGAACTGGTTATTTCCAAAATTTGTGGCTTTCACTAATGACTGGAAATGCAAGGCTTCTGTTGTGTTCTATGGTCCAAGTTATGAGAACTTATTTATAGTGTCTGTATAGGACAATGCCTGCCCTCTGGAGTGAGTAGGAAACATGTCTTTAATGGCCCAGTGGCAGACAGCCTCAAGCAGTGTGTGCCTGGTAATGTGACAGCCTTTCTAAGTGGCTGCAAGTCTGTCCCTGAGCCTGGGGGAGCACCAGGGGAAGCTGAAGACTCAGGGAACATCAAAACCACAGCTCTGGGGAGAATGAGGGCTTTCCACAGCAAGCCACAAGCCAAATGATTCAGCCTCTAGAGCAACAAGCCCAGCTTGTATATTCTTCCTTTAATAAAACTTGTGTGCCAATCCTACTTGTATGCCTACCGTTTGTGCTTCAGGGTTACAAAATGGTGAAGGACCTAGTGGGTAAGGTGTATGAGGGGTGGCTGGGGTCACTTGGTTTGTTCAGCCCAGAGCAGAGAAGGCTGAGCAGAGACCCCATAGAGTCTACTGCTCCTCACAAGGAGAGTGGAAGGGCAGTACTGAGCTCTGCTCTCTGGTGACAGCGATGGGACCTGAGGCAACAGCATGGAGCTGTGTCAGGGGGTGGTCAGGCTGGGGGTGCAGAAAAGGTTCTTAACCAGAAGGCAGTCAGGCATGGAACAGGCTGCCCAGGGCCTTGGTCATGGCCCCAAGCTGCTGGAGTTTAAGGAACGTTTGGAGAACAGTCTCAGACACAGGATTTAATTGTTGGGTGGTCCTGTGTGGGGCCAGGAGTTAGACATGGTGATCCTTGTGGATTCCTTACAACTTGGGATGTTCTGTGATTCTATAACCCTGTAAATCCAGTGCAGTGCAGGTTTGGCAATGCTTCACTCTCACTGTGTCTGCGACCCGCCACTGGAACAGCTGGTAAACCAGCAGAAGCTCTTCCCGGCTGTATCCATCCCCATATCACACCAATTCTACACTGCTTGGTAATTGATCATGTTGATCATGTTGATAGGAAGGGGGAAGTACTTTTTCAGTTTAACAAACATTTTGTTAACAGAGCAGACCTTGCTGTGTGATGGGAAAAATTAATTAAGGGGGAAAATACGTTATTAAAACACAACATAAAATTATTGTAGGTTTAAGCACACTGCAATAAGAATTCTATTAAAATCTGCAAGACTTTAGCAGTACTATGTTATTTTTTGAACCTCATTTTACCACAAAGATTGAGTGTCAGGTACTTTTTTTCCTCCTGCAGGATTTCAAGACTTGATTGCCCAAATGACAGTTTACTTATTTTACTGTCACATACTTTTGTGAAATGCCATAACAAGTTGATTACAGGTTTCACATTTTGCATAGTGACAAAATTGTCTGTCATATAATAGTCTGATGCCTGAAAGCCATTTAACTAAGAAGCAGTTTCTACTGAAAATAATGATATTTGAAACATTAAGATTGGGTTTAAATGTGCACTTTTTTTTTTTTTTTTTTTTTTTTTAAGCAATCTTTGTTTTAACTGAATGAGAAGACCAGTAATATACATTTTAGGCACGAATTTAAGACCTGTCAAACACCAGACGACAAATAGCCAAAGGGTGTGGCAAATCAGGAGGGCATTGTTTCATGAAAGAAATGAAGGACAGAAATGGGAAGCCTTGTGATACACCCCAGCTGCTACAAATGGGAAAATTCCTTGACTCCTGTTTGGAAAAGCCATTGTTCCTATGAGCTTACATGGAGGATCTGAGGCCATGTAATGCACCCTGGCTACTGGAGAGGAAAACAGACTCCCCTTGACTGTGAAGAGATATTTGGTTACCAGAACTGGTGTGAATGAGAATAACAAGATATACCTTCCTTATTTGATGATATCCATGCCTTAGATGAGTTTCAAGGAATAAAATTAATACAGATAATGCATTCACTTAACATATCCAATTTCTGGAGTGATTCTGAGTGACTAGATTTAGTAAATAATGTGATGCGTCTTTTCTACCTTGCAATACTAACCAGTTGAGGAGCTTTCCAGAGGTTACTATTATTGTTAATGAGTAAATGGAGCAGCAGTGACAACATCCCAACTTCTTGTGTGTGGGGAAAAAAAAAAAACAGTTCCAAAATGTGAAGGGATTGGGATAGGGAAGCTCCACAAGATATTAGATTGCAGAAGAGAATGGTGTAGAGAATGGTGTATCCCTAGCACTCTGTCACACACTGGTTTTGTGGACAGCACAGTCTGGTCATACTTGCTATTATGAATGCTAATGGAAAATTGTTAATTAAACATTTGGTGGAGCATTGAACCTATCTGGAGAGGTGCTGTAGCCAGGTGCTCTTATGAGGCATGAACAGAGCTCAGCAGAGCAATGCTCAAGGACAACTCTTACCTTCCTGGGCCACCAAACACAGCACACCAAAAGTGGAAAAAATGTGCTTCATGACCACAGAACAAAGACAGCCAAGTGCTGACACTGCATCCTGTTTCTGAGGTTTGTATTCTCCCAGACTGGAGAGACAGCATGGTGCAACTACTCTCAGAATTCCCAAACAGCTAAACGGTCATGTGTGTGAATGGGAAAAAAAGAAGGAATCAGAAGGGAGCAAGAACTCCTTCTATGTTTTGTTGCTTCACACAGGTACAGGGTTAATAAATTGCCATTTCAAGGCTTACTACTTCTCTTTGTAGATATTATTTGTACAGTGTTTTTCTTAACTACCACTGTAGTTCTCTCTGCTTTTATTGGCCAGTCAGAAAAAAAAACAAATGGGTCTAATAATGCTATCACTGCTTTATTTTCAGTTGATGCTTTTTCATTTGTGGATGCTAAAGCATTGTATAGGTAAATGTGTACTATTGATTCTATTTTTCAATCGATTTGAGCACAAAGATGTGAAATAATTCATGTTAGGTACTTTGAACATTCACACAGTAGATTTTGTTATACATCTAATATGAACTTGTGTAACCTTTAGAAAGCCACTTAAACATTCTGCTTCATATATACCTCATCTGGAAAATAAATGTGTTCTCATTTTGCCCAGGGCAAGGTAACACAAGGGAGAAATCCTTTTCCTACCACTGGAATTTCCTTTAACTTATAAAATTGGCCTATGTGGATGTAAAATTACTCTTTGTGACGAGTGTTTATTTTATATTTGCCTCATTGCTGTGAAATCATGGGTACATTTCCAATAACAAAGCATTTTTAAGCATACAACTATTATGGTGCTTAAGAGTTTGGTTTTTTTCCATAAGTCACTAGCAAGTTAATATTTCCATATCTTAAGTTTTCATTCAATTTAATCAAACTAACAAAGCATTAATTTATTTAAATTCTGAAATAAAATGGCCCTATTATCAGTGAAATTGAAATCCTGGCATTTGGAAAAACACACAAGGATAGTGTATTTTGTGCTAAGGCTTTGACAGAAGAGTGATGACGGTCTTAGAAATAGAAAAAGAAGTCCTAAGGGGAAAAGGAAAAAAAAGTTTCAAAAGAAAACTGGATGGTCAAATAGAAAAATAGAAGGTACATTTCTATTGCTTTTGTGGACAGATTATGTCAGAATTTGAGATGTTAGAAGAGTTTGAGTAGCTATCAGCAACAGCTGAACCTTTATGTTCTCTCTAAACTACAACCAGTCAAAAGAGGGCACTGTGTTCATATCTACACAGAGGACCTGAAATCGGGGACGGTTGTTCTTGTTGGTATGGATGCACAGATTCCCAGCCAGCATTTGCCAGCTCTACCAGCTGCCCATGTTGGCATCACCAGTGCCTATGGCTTCACCAGCTGCAGAAAGCTAAGAATGCTGGTGCACAGGCTGCAAGCTCATTTTTTCCATTGTGGTCATACTTTGTCATCCAAGCAGATGAATGGACTCCACAAGGAGTGAAATGTAAGAGGGTAAGTGCACGGGATGCATCAGCAGACCTTCTGGGCTCTGATAGGAATTGATCTTTGAAAGCCATTCTGTTTTCATGAGAACAGGAGTGAAACTATAACTCATGCGACTGATCAGAGAAGAACAAATAAAAACATTTATTTTGTGTGTTTGTAACAATTTGATAGATTTTTAGGTGGAAATAAGACCTGAGTTTTTTTGGTTTTTTGTTTGTTTGTTGTTTTTTTTCCCCATATAAGCCTCCTGCAAGAAGTTGTCAGTAATCCTTGGACTAAGTTCTGATCAAACTAAAACTGTGGCAGAAAGACAGATCCAGACTTCATTTAAAACTTACTAAAAATGAGGAATGCACAGGATATTATGTAATATACTTTAGAAATTCACTAGAAGATATAATGTTAAAAATTTACATTTTTAATTCCAGTCTAAAACTCATTTTTTCGACAGTGTGTTCTTCCTTCTGACAAGCCTCCTTCTGATGAGCTAAGGAGCTTGGGCTCTCTGTCTTAGATCACCAGGCATGTTTTCTAGTTCTTTAATTGTTCTTGCAGCATATATTGAAAGATTTACTAATTTTTCAACATTTTCTAGAAGAGTGAACAGCAGAAGACAACAAAATATACAAGTAGTGAATTTATCATTAGCAAATGCAAAAAATCTCATGGCATTTTCACCTGCATTCTTGTGATCAGAAGTCCTGCTCAACAGTGTGTCTCCCATAGTCCTGTGATATCTTCTCAGTTTCCCTGGAAGGAGTCTACCATGGATATTGTCAGGTCTTCACATTCTGGTCTGTTGAGACAGATGTTTCTTCATGTTCATCTTACCAAATACACAGTAGCTAGTCATGTTTTCTACGTGCTATTCAAGCTGATTTTCCTCTACCAAAACATTCCTAGCAATTTCATCTTTCCTTTTGTGTGGAAATAATTTAAAGGGTAAGTTTGGTACAAGGTGCTATTGACATAGACCGTGATTGCTTTTCATTTAAAATTACAATTTCAGACACAATAGTTAGCTACATTTTTGAGCAATTATATATACTTGGTGTTGACTTTTCATCATTCTAGTTTTCTTAAATGTTCATCAAAATGTGCTTAAAATGGCTAAACCAACACAACTATCACTGCCATCCAAATTTGTAATCTCATCAATAAAAGCCATCAAGTTAGCTCAACAAGATCTGCTTTCTATAAACTCATGTTGATCAGCATTAATTATATTATCCTCCTTTAGTTCTTTATTAATTGAGCCTTGTATCAGCTGTTTCATCATTTTGATTCAGATCAAGTTAGACTGACAGGTATATAATTGCCCAGGTCATCTCATTTACTCCTTTAAAATATTGGCACAACATTAGCTTTCCTCCTTCCCTCTGGGGTTTCCTGGTGCTCCAACTTTTATTGAAAATCAACATTAATGGTCCAGATAATTTCTTTGCCAGGTTTTTCAAAAACTCTTCAATGAAAATCATCTGGGCTTTTTATTTGGAAGCATGTGCTATTGGTAACTGCCTTTTAATTCTCTGGAGTGACCAATGGAATGGAAAATACTTTAGCATTACCTTATGATAAAAATTCTACTTTTTCACCTCCTATATGCAGAACAGAGCTATAATTCTGTGCACTTGTGCCTTATCCTTGCTATTATTCTTTATTCTGCAATTCCCATCTGCTAGTATAAAGCCAATATATTTCTTCTCATTTTATTTACTTTTAATATCCTTCTGAAAAAAAAAATCAAAAACAAGATAGTCTCTCTTCCTATTGACCTTAGTAGCCATGGTAGGTCTTGATGCCTTTTCAGTCTTGTAATTGATTCATCTTGATTTACTTGGATCTGGTTAATTATAAAATAATTTTATATACTTATATTTCTTTTATCTATTTTCTCCAGTCCCTACTTCAATGTATGTTCATATTGTATTCTGGTACTATCTTTGTTTTTTCATTTGTTTGTTTGTTTAGTGTGATTTCAATTTTTTTTTTTTTCTCATTTAATTTGATCCTTAATTGCTACCAACTCTCTCTCAATACATCTGAGACAATACCTAACCAGTCTTGACTAGGCTTTGTTCTCTATGCAAACAACAGATCTGGAAATTTGCATGAATGTAACCATTATTTTGTACCTAGTAGTATGTCAGACATTCTTATCTAAAACATTTTACAATTCTAGACAAGTTTCAACATTGGCATCAGAAGTTCCTCACATGTCACTCAAGCTGCAGTCCCTCTGATAACCCATATTCCCATTCTTCCTGCTTATAGACAGGTACTCAGTTCAGCACCTGCTTCCCTGCTGCGTTGTGTCTACTTACAGCAAATCCCAGATAGCACTTTGCAATCTGCCAGTTAAATATTCATCCATAAACCTTCCATATATCACTTCTACACTGTCATCTCTGGGAAAGAGGTAATGCCACTTTTGATATGAAGTGTCTTTTTCCACTTTTTTTCCTGCTTCATCTTTCCTAAACAGATTATACTTTGTGGTTTCAACATTCCAATCATGCAGATCATCCTGCTTAGTCTCAGTAATACCAATGAGAACACATTCATGCTCATAAATGAGTCATTCCAAGTCTTGTTTACTAACGGGTCTCCTAGTCTCGGAGTAATGGGCAATTAAAGGCATTTTTCTTCTTCACATCCCTTGGAGCTTTGATTAATTTTGTTCTTACTGTCTTGATTTTGTGTTAAACGACTTCTCTGCTCCCTTCCCCACTCCATCCTCCCCTTTTGTTATTACTTTCTCATCCTCAGGCAACATTTACAAGAGGGCTCTAGTGCCTTGCTGTCTGGTAAAATGAGCAGTGTCGGATGCTCCCTGTGCAACCCATGTCAAGAGGTTGCAAGTGGTCTCTCCACCGCCAGAGCAGTGCTCTGTGAAAGAGAGGAAGTAGGGAAGAGGTCTTTTTTTTTTTTTTTTTTTTTTTTTTTTATGATACTTCTCTACTCTTCTCTGCTTGAAAATACAGTACAAAGAGCACAGGAGCAGTTCCAGCTATGGGATTAGGTCAGCCCATTCAGAGCAAGGGAAGGACTTTCATAGATTAGGTTTTGCTCTCTGGCTTAAAAAGTTTACTGAATGGCAGTGTCATATTTTGTATCTTGACAGTCAGATAACAGCAAAGTATGTTATGGTCTCTATATGCTTCTGGAAGGAGATCCTTTCCATTTATCTTTTCTGAGTGATTATTTTCTTCACTATATAGCTGACATAGAGATTTGGGGTGGACTGAATAATATGGAGATGATAGCAGCAAGATGTTATTGTCCTGATAACAAATGCTTTCAGACAACTACATGTTTTTAGTTTAGTTGTTACAATAACCTTGACTAGTCTTTACTATTTTCAGATTTATTTTGTCTTTCCATTCAAGTAAAATAAAGAACATTTAGGTCGGACAATTTTTCAGGACAGAAATTATATCTTTTAATGGAAGCTAGCTATAACAAACCTGTAAAAAAAAGTAATCTCATCATAAAACTGTGAAGTATACTCCTTTCCTGCTGTCACTAACCTACCTGAGAGCCAAGAAGACAGATTAAGCTTTGATCTTTAGTTATGATTCTTTTTTCTGTATAGTAATTGGCTCCTGAATTTTCTGCCAAGCTGATTATTTTGAAGCAGCAGTCTCTGATTATTTTTAGAAACTTAGTATTTATTTTGTTCTCTCACTCTCATCCCATTAGCTTCTCTTTCTTTAAACCTTTCTTTAAAATTAATCTTTGACATTCTTTTTCCAAGAAGGAACACATATTTCATAAACAACCGAGATACGTGTAAGCTTGTAAACAAGCTACCATCTGACCAGTGTAGCCAGATATTACCATTTCTAGTCCTTTCTGTAGAATAGCTTTTGGTTCTAAGCTGCATTTAAAATCTAGAGTGAATTCTTCAGGACAGAGATTGTGCCCTTAGCTGTATTGTGAAATATATTTGGATATTCAAAGGATGAACAATTAAAAAGCTACAGCATTAAAGAACCGTGATCTTTGAGCTCCTATTTTGTGTATGTTTCTAAGAGTCATAGAATGAAAGAATGGCTTCGGTTGGAAAGGCCATTAAAGGTGATCAATTTCCAACCCCTTGCCATGGGCAGGGCAGCCACCCAGCAGCTCAGGCTGTCCCAGTTCTCAAATAACCTGGCCTTGAGCACCTTCAGGAAACGGGCATCCAAAACTTCTCTGGGCAGCCTGTGCCAGTGCCTCATCGTGTTCTGAGTCAAGTGTTTCCTATCAATATCTAACCTATGTCTCCCATAAAAACCATTCTCTTTGTCCTGTCATTATCAGACCATGTATATTCTTTTCAGTTGCTCATAGATTTTTTGAATATTTCAAAGTGATTTAGTCTTGTATTTGTTTGTTATTTTTTCATTGGCCATGGCAGATGTCAGCTTCTACGTTTTCTTGCAATTAATGCTTTTTCAAACTTTTCATGGTCTACCTTGACATCAGATTTGAATGAGAACTTTTCAATTCCTACAGCCACCATAACCCAGCATCTACTGTAGTTGTTCCTACATTCTGACATTTTTTTCTTTAAGATTTGTTGTTATTTACTTCTACCTATACCTTTTCCCAATGGCCCAGGGTACATCTTTACATTCCTCTCTGGAGATAGCCACCTTATTTGACTTGTTTTATTCCCTTTCTGAATGCAGATCACTTGACTCATTTTCCATTTTTAGGAAATCATCTGTTGTTAGGCATTTAAGATCTTGAGGTGCATTGCAGTTCCTCATGCCCTCACCTAATACGCCTGTGTATTTCCCATCCATTCCTCCAGACAGTTACTGAGTACTACTTTCCCATGCTGCTATACCAGAAGTGCCACAAAACTAGTGTGGACTGTCTGTGACTTGAAGAGTTAGAAAACACGATTTTTGTCATCAGACTCCTTCAGTGTTCTGAAAATTATCAGAAAACATTCTGACTTTGAGTCTCAAGAAACAGTGTGGTAAAGAATCTAAAAAAAAAAACCAAACAAGCAAACAAACAAACAAACAAAACAAAACAAAACAAACAAACAAACAAAAACCCTACCCAAAACATTTATTTCTGAGGGTGAAGACTTCAGTGGTACTTTTACCATTATATTCTGTAAAAATCCAAAATGAATTTCCTTGTTCAGTCTCTTCATAGAATCGTAGAATCATAGAGTGGTTTGAGTAAGAAGGGATCTCAAGGATCATCAAGTTCCAACCCCCCTGCCACAGCAGAGCCACCTATCAAGTATTAGACCAAGTTGCCCAGGTCCCCATTCATTGAATACCTCCAGGGACAGAGTAACCTCTCTGGGCAGCCTGTTTCAGCACCTTATCACTCTCTCTGTAAAGAATTTCCCCCCTGATAACCAATCTAAACCTTCACTTCTTGAGCTGTTCTTTAGGATTACTTTGTTTGAGAAGGTTTAACCAGTCTGGAATGATCTTTCACTGCTCCTTAGAAAGATTCTACATAAATAAATAACCCATAATTAAGCCATATTCTTCAACTGCATTTTATTTCTGCTGCTGTTAGTTTTTTTATTGTATCACTTTTTCCTCAGCTCTTTTACTCCCTGACACTGTTCCTTTTGCAGGTATGGGCTCACTTTCTTTTTACTTTCTCTATCTGTAGGTGTTGCTTCTGTCACTGAGCTTTCATCACATCACTAAAGCTCTTTCTTCACTTGCTAAACTCCCTTCCACATCCCAAACATGCATAAGCACTGTGTGGTTCATTTGCAGGTAATTCCTGCAGGAAATTCTCAGGGTGATCTCACTGTTAGTCCTAAGGCTTGCTTTCACATTTATTTGTTATTCCTCAGATTCAAAACATTAGTCGAAGCATTCTGATCATTGTTTGAAAAGGGCTGCATCTGGCTACAGGGTAAAATAGAGGAAGACTCAAGAGATACTGGAAATTCTTTCCAGTTCTGATAATTTATTCTGATAAATCATATCTATTTGGTCAAAAATCTTGCAAATAGAATCAAGAAAGGAAGATACTTAATCACGCTGTTTTTGACATTGCCAGAATTCCCTGTTACAATGGATTCTTTGACCTGTTTTTATCTGTAAATACTAGTTGTTTTCTTTTTAATGATCTAAAAATAAGTGAAAAAATAAATATTGGAAGTGAATTCTCAAGCTATAAACCTTTATTTTTTTCTCCTGATAGTAAGAAACTTCCCATGCAAATATGCAGAGTAATAAAGTTATAACAAGAATAAACAATCTTGTTCTTCATGCTCTTTGCAAACTGTATTCCTAAAGTGACTTTCATTTCATCAGACAAGATTGTAGGAGTGGGTAGAACTGACTGGGATAATGCAAATCACAGCAAATAAGGGCATATGATCAGTGTTACATTATTTTTTAACACCAGCTTGTATGAGTTGAATTCATTTTCTTCCAAATTTGCCTGCTTTCTGCCTCCTTGATGCCATTATTATGGATGATTCACTCGAGGTGATCTTTTTAGAGCATACATGTGGCAGCTGCCATCTTGGCCAATGTACTGGGACTGTTTAAGGAACTGTTGCCTAACCAGAAACACATTCAGCCCAGAGAGCCACAGGCTTCCCTTCTTTCCTTAGTATCTCTGCACATCCACCCTACACACCATGCAATCCGCTTATGGATACATCAAGAGCATAGCAATAATCCGCTCCCCTGTGGGCTGTGCCTTTTGCAAAGGAGTAAGACCTTCTTTTTGCATTCTACAGATGTAAATGGTGCTCAGCCTCCCACCCCCTCTCTGTCTTGATTACTCCTTTCATGCAGGCCCACACAATTTTTAACAACATTGCAGCCAAATGAAACTCCTGATTAACATCTACGCCTCCATGTTTGGGAAAGCACAGAGCAGTGCTGTACTGGCAGTGGGCATTTGCTTTCTGCAGCAAAACTGTCTGCATAGAGCCTCATAGAGACAGCAGCAAGCACTTGCTGAGCCTTGCTTCTTGGCCTTCTCAATTAATTCATAGGAAGAAGTAGCTGAGGGGAAAAGCGATTTGCTGATGGTATTTGCTCTCAGCCTCTACCATATTCCGATTCAAAGGCTGCAAAAGAAATGAATAAAACACTGTGTTTCAGAGGAACACACAGTTGGCTCAAGCTAATCATGGGACTGCTGGGCTGAAAACAAACACTGCAGCTGTGTCTGTGTTGAAAATCCTCATTTCACCTGGAATAATAATCTGTGCATGTTTCTTTTTTATTTTTCCTTCTGGTTTGTACAAATGGAGTAAAGAGACACAAGCTAGAAAATAGAAACATGGAGGCACTGAGATGTGCAACTCTTAAAGGCTGCCTGGATTTCTCTGTTTTGCAAAGCTGATACATAGTTGTTCAAAACTGACTACATTCCTCATCCTATATGCAGCTGGTATAAATTAAATATGGATGGTCAATAGAGCATAAATATGTTGTACAAGTTCATGCTGACAGCACATATGTCAGAAAAAAATGTTCCAGTGAAAAGAATATGAAACAATTGTCACAAAAACATTTTTTATATCACAGCTAGTCATCTGCTAGCAAGATGCCAGAAAGAGTGTTAAAAATACTGTATATATTCAGCTCAAAGTGTGTTTACATTTGCAATATGTTCTTTTATGTGAAAGAACAGAGACAGAATGAAAGGAGAATCCTCCCTTTGGTAATGACTATTTTAATATGTCTGCCCAAAGCTTTGTAAATAATGCAACACTATAAAATTTAGTCATAAGAAGTAATCATTATTTCTCAATAAAACAGAATAATTTTTCCATTTCACCTGCCATATAAATGTCTATAAACATTATGTTTATCTTTAACAGCATTCTTCCTATTTGAGTCCTAATACAAGCAATGTGAAGATTTATAACATTTCAGAAAATTACCCTTTAATATACATGGTTCCCTGGTTCCACCGAAAAAAAAAGCAGTACTGAGCAAAAGATTGGGTTTGAGTAACAGAACAAATAGCTATGAAAACTTGTTTTGGTTACTCCCATAAACTTCCCTCATTGGTGGGATGCTGACAGATATCTTAGTGAAACATATTCTTGATCAAATATGCCAGATTTTTCACATGACTCTCAGATGCTTCCTTGAGGTAAAGGCATGATGGGAAGATGGTACATTTTATTTTAAATAAGAAGAGTTTTAACTGTGGCTTACTTGGTCCAAAAAGAAAGAAGTGGGTGATTATTAAGTAATTTTCTGATCCACTATCAAGAGGGAGAGGTGGTAGCTAATGGCTGATGCATTGTCAAGGAATTTCTTGTTTACATGTAGGGCGCAGCCGCTATTTGGTCACAAGACGCGACAGATGCTCCTTGTGCCAAACTGGGAAATCCTTGTATTTTTTTATTGGCATAAGGAAGAATAGTGCATTTTGTGGTATTAATTACTTACAGTTGGGTTAGATCAAATGATTTTGCATAGGAAAAGAAAGCAGTAGCAAACCAGGAATGATGCACTGCAGAATATCAACGTAACAAAGGATGCTTCTGAGGCTTCCTCCAGGATGGTGAATTTTAATTTTTCAGCCAATCTTAAAATGAAATGCGCATCAAAAATCTTGGAAGTATCCATTTGCAAAAACAAAAAATGATGAGCTGGAAGTGGTGAATTGAGCACTGTAACATAGGCTGAAACTCCTAATTTGCAGAAGCCCAAGTGTAGATGTTTCAGGTTATACTGGTGTAGCAAGATAAGGGCATACAGCATCTCTTCTGCAAGCTTTTCATCTCCTTCCAGTTTCCATGCAATTTGAGTGTAATTTACAGATGGGATCTCTGACAGACTTCAGGGAGGTACCACATTGCAGGTGTCAGGCCTCAGGACTAAGTATGCTTTGCAACAGAAGGCAGCAGAGGTGCACCACAGCAAAGTCCTTGCTTAGGCAGGGTGTTTTAGGGAGCTACAAGTGTAGGTAAAATATTTAAATAATTTTCTCTGTTATTATCTGAAGATTTTACAGATCTGCTATCTGTAAGGCTAATCAAGAGTGTCTGATTTGCAGCACAATAAATCCAAGAGAACTGAGGGGCACTATTACTTCAAAAAAGGACTTTTTATTAGGTCTAAAGAGCCAGTCTGTATACAGATCATGTAATATCACTACAATCAATGGTTTCTTATGTGTTTCATGTGAAGTGAAAGTGATTTTTGATCTATTACTCTATAGAAAATATAGCTTAAAAATGTGAGTGGCTCATAGTTATCATGATGTCTGGATATTATCAAACACATTAAAATATTAGATATGCACAATAACGGTGACAATAATATATTGGGCATTTTTTAGAATGACTTAGCTCATTATCTTTGAGGAAAAAGACATAATAATGACAGGGGAGATAAGAAAATGGTAGCAAATTATCCTTTTGTTTTTGTGGAAGATTCTGGCTATAAGAAAAACTACAAGAATGTCAAGAGTATTGCTAGTATGACAAGTGGAAGGGATGTTCAAAACAGAAAACACTACAGAGAGTATCTGAAATCTTACTAGTAACTATTTTCCTGCAGTTGTAAACTGGCATGCATATAAAGATAGCATCAGAGAATCAAAAAACATCCTCCTACGACTAGAAATGTTGTTTAGAAAGGCATAATGTGTCATATTTCTCCTGCAGAGTGTGAGCCAATGAGGAAAACATGGTTGAAACTCTCTTGTCCATACACATATTGTGAACATAAGACTTCTTTTCTGCTGTTAATCATACAGTCTTGTACTGTAGCTCATAGCTTGTAGCACCTAGTCTTGTGTGACTAATCTGCAGCAACAGCTCCACACTAGCTCAAGAAAACTGTCTTAAGCTCTTTTTATACCATACGAGTAAGATTTTTCTCACATCCATGGGGAAAAAAGAGATGGCAAGACAAGGAAATGCCACTTGTAGCAAACCACTAGCAAGACTTTATCTATGGGGGAAGATACTTGACTTCTGGTTCCTGTTCCTAATACAGTGAATGTATTTAAACACATGATTATGAGAGCACAGTAGTCTAACTCCATTCTGAGGAATATGCTGGAATCTGCTTACAATTTAGCTATAGTGAACACAAACCCCTGCCTAAAAAACTTGAAACTAGTTTGAATATAGTCAGAAATTTGTGGATTTTTTTTTCCTTTTCTTAAACACACATTATATAATTATTTGTAAAACAAAGAGAAACAAAATCATAGTAATTTTGTAAGAGATAAATAATGAATTGAAAAGATTATCTATGCTGTCAACAGCTACAACTGTGTCATATGGCTACTCTTTAGTCAATGATAAGTGAGACAATTTTTCCTTCTAAAGTAAAAGCTTGGAAGAAATAGAATGGATAGTATATTCATGAATTAGGAGATAATACACTATATTTTGCAGGTACCGCTGAGGACTTATACAAGGAAAACAGTTTCATTTGTTGAACAATAAAAAATAATGTTTTCTATGGGCAGTAACAGCTTGATTTTCATTATTCTTCAAAGCAGTAAGGTGTCAGTAGGCAATGAAGCAGGTATTCAATTGTAATATTGCAGTTACCAAGGGAAACAAATATTTGCTTGGCATATGTAAAGAAATGCATTAGCAAGGACATAATTGCTTCTGTTTGTAAAACTTAGGGCTGGTTACGCTCAAAATATTCTGACAAATTCTGGGCACCTCTCTATTCTCTGTAGGAAAATGTCGAAAACTGAAGGCAGCTCTGAGAAGAGCTAAAAAGTTTTTAAATCATTTTGGAAAAAAATTGCCAATTTCCTATACAGTATGCATGTAGGAATGGAACATCCAGATTACCTGACCAATACAAAAATCAAAGCTAACTCGGAGTTGTTTTTGTTGTTGTTGTTGTTCTTCCGAAACACTGAAAGAATCTTAATATCTGGAACCTAATCCAGTAAGTGTGGACATCAGTGTAAACCCTTCAACAGACTGTAGTAGACTGGATAAAACTACAAAGTGAAACTGAATATTTGGTGCCAGTGGAGAAAAGAAAATGCTAAATTAAAACTGATTTTAATGTTCTAGTAGTGGTTATCTCTGAGCTTCATGGAGAATAACTTTTACTTTCTTACTTATATGTCCTCTGATTTTGTATATGAAAATTAAAATGAATTGAGAAAGTCACTTAAATGTGAGAGTGAAAGAACAGTTGTTTTAAAGAAACAATCCTTCATTCAGAATTTAGGGGAATGAGATAATAATGTTTTCAGAGTTTTCTTCTAGATGTAACTACATGTGAGCAATAAGTTATGATTAGGAAAATTGGGATAATTCTAGGAGTTGTCAGACCAGAAAAAAAGGTATGTATAAAGTCAGCATCTATCTCTGAGAAATCACCACACAGTATCTCTGTAGTCAGCAGAGGACTGGTAATTACAATGAAAAGAATCTATGGATTAATTTTCCCCTCAAGTAGATTCTGTGTGAACTACACAGACTAGCTTTCAGTTGGTTATAAAGCCAATTTAGAGTGAGTGTTTCATACACAGATATCTACATCGTGAATAGTAAATTTAGGATACGGAAAAGATGCTGAATCTGCAAAAAAAAAACATTACTGGGTTAACATTATGTGCATGGAATAAAGAAGGCAACTTTTCTCTCAGCTGCTCTGGTTTAAAACTAGGGAAATAAAATGTTATGGGGAGAAATTGCAAGCAAATTATCTTGAATATAAATGCCTTTCTGTCAGTAGAGCATCAATGGGCATAGTATCGAATCATGGATGTTTGGCTTCCAGGTCAATTGGCTGCAGTGTGGTTTCAATCAACTTCTCCTTGTGTGTTATTTTTTCTGCAAAGTCTTGCTGCATTGCTGTATGTGATGACTGGCCATGAATAGAGAGCCTCTGTATTACACTATTCCTGTAGAAGGGGCAATAAGTATAGCAAAAATATGCCTACACAGGTCACACTTATTTAGATGGTTGCACTGCCAAGTCCTCTAGTGTTCATGCTCCTCTAATACAGGCCAGAAGTAATGTCTACTTCTTGAGAAAGGACTAGGTTTGGCAGAGGCCAAATTTTAAAAGACCTCCAGGGCTTCTGAGCCCAAAATTCTGCAGCAATTGAATTTGAGCTTGAGCAGATAACTCTATAAGTAAATAAGTTATGTCATAATGGCCCATTAGAGTATAGCAATATGTTGCCTTTTAGATAACTTTCACTTCGCTAATTTGAAAATTGCAACCATATAAAAGCTTTCAGAGTGACAGCACATTTGTTTCTAGTTCAGTGTTTGAATACGCAAAATATTGGTTCTATTAAGCTATTATAAAGCTAAACATCTACATCAGACACATTTTCTGTCTGCATGAACACAAAGGCGTAATGTTCTGTTTTGCTGATATCTGCACGATTAACCGCATTTGTTTTCTGTTTACCACAGAGAGCTGTTCTTTGTAAAACCTGTTTAAAACATCAAACTTTCACTCAGGGACATTTCTCCCCATATAATGACCAGTAATCAGGAATCTCTAACGGCCCCAATTTTTACAGTCTCATTAATAGCATGTAAATTAGTCATCACCCAGGTTAGCATTGACTTGTTAAGCTCATGTGGAATGCACTGAAGGGCAACTGATGCGCTCTTGAAATGTCACATCATGTATCCTGGCTCCATTATGCATGATACTTTTGTTAGAAAAGGTTTATGTAAATAAACGACAAGTGCTTTTACCTTCTGACCTCTTATAGCTCACTTAGTAGACTCCGTGGATTTGCCTGTTTTTCAGAACATTAGATGTAAGCATATTCCTTTTTACAAATATGGTTTTCTGAGATGTATACATATTTAAACATCTTTTCATATCTCTTCCCAAATTTTATGTTTGTATCTTTATATGCGGTGTAGATTATATATATACATGAATGAAAATACGAATGTGTATATGCCAGAAAGGCAGCTGAAGAACTGTGTGCCAGCAGTACAAAATTACAAGCTACTGGACTATTTTATCAATAATATGTGTCTTTTTCATAGCTGTTCCAATGCCAGTATAAATAAATAATTTGTTGTTTCTTGCCTAATTAGAGTGACAGAATAGATTATCCTGAGTTGGAAGGTACCCACAAGGATCACTGAATCTGTCTTGAGCTGGGAGTGTGGAGTAAGAGGACCTCTGGAAGTCTCTTCTAATTTAAATTATTCTGGGATCCTTTGTACATATATTCACATTTCACAAGAAAAAAATGGATTGCAAATATGCCTTGATGATAAATAACTGCAAATTTATGTATTGCAGATATCGTTATACAATGGAGATAAAAAAAACTCCACCCTCACGTCTGCAGGGAAGTTATGTACAGGAGATATACACACAATAGGAATAAGTCAAACATTCAAGTGAGAGGTATTGTTCTGTATGAACCTGAACACTGACATATTTGATTTGAAAGATGAATCTGTTGTACAGAGAGTAAAGTGTTCAAGAAACCTACACAACAATTGGGATATTTTTTTTATTTCATATTGTCGTTATGTACAGCTTTAATTATGATCATGATTTTTAATATAATAACAATAATAATTATCACTATTGTTATAACCTGTTAGACCTCCAAATGATTTTAAGTCCTTACTTGATGTTTGCATTAACAAGAATCTCTACATCTCTACAGATGGATGCTTAATCTGTTGAAAAAAGAAAGGCAAAAATTATAATGTGTTGATTTACAAGATATTTAAATTTCTTATTAAAAAATATATATGTTTCTTATGAAAAATAGGGGTGCTATAAAAGAGTCAGTGGGTGGAATTCTTCTCTTATAAATGTTATCTAGAACAACTAATATGAAGAAATGCTACAAATGATACCCATATAAGTTGCAAGCTATAGGAATGCAATACAAAAGCTATATTCAAGATCCCAGGGCTGTAACAAAAGGCTTTTTGCTCAATTTATCGGAATGATATTTGAACCTTGATGATCTAAAAATTCTGGAATGTATTTTCTGACTGCAGGTCAGCTGCCCCTTAGGTAGACTGGCCATATATTCATTTAAACTTTTAACCAGTAATGGTAAAACCATCTATGAGATGAAAGATCTATGCTACTTCAGACAGTAAAACATCTCGGACTATTAACAGCATAAAATTGACACAAAAATGTTATCTCATCTCCTCCTTAGGTGGCTTGGCAGCCACACTGAACAATGTAGGTTACTGACGCAAGGAACAGAAGTTCTCCATGAAAAATAAACAAAAAACAAAAAACAAACAAAAAAAATAAACAAACAAAAACAAACAGTGAAGAATAAACTCACTTGAAAGAAGAGAATAGGAGTATTCTCCACCTAACCCATTCTGATCTGCTGGAGTGATGCAGTCAGGCAATAACACCCAGCAATCAAGAGTAGTCTCCTGGATTGTTGATCTTTTCATGGGATTGTAGCTGGCACTGAAACATGAATTTTCTATTAAAGGAGCTATTTTTTTTTCCTAGGGAAGCTAGTGATGTGTTGCCAATAGCTTGAAGGGATTCCACTCAAAAAATATGTTCCTTTCCCTATGATAAATTCTTTCAGTAAGGATTTTTATTACACAGAGTAAAGGCAAGGTAGCAGGAGGCATGAGATCTTGCTTGCTTAGGAAGAAATAATTTATTAGAAAAATAGCAGATGAAAGAAGCAACTCAACCCTTGATAAGTGCCTAAGCAATATTAAGTTGAAACTCTTTGTCATGTTTCTTGTTCCTGAAATCTTACCTTTGTCATGGTTTTATGTTTTTGTTTTTGTTTCTTGTTTTTGGGTTTCAGTATTCTACATCAAAACATCATGTAGTGTACGGGGCATTAAAGTGTCACTGCCCCAATCCCAGGTACCTATCCCTGTACATTACAGCAGTCACGGGATCTGGCCCTTCCGGGTGGGGGGGACGCTCTCTTGCTGCCTTGCAGTGGGTGCTGGAGGGTGCTTTCCTGGCCGTTCCAAGCTTTTCAGGTTTGAATCGGTCCCGGGAACTCTCTCTCTCATCTTGTCTGATTTATTAATCTCAATTTCAATTAAATTGTATATTGTGTTATTTTGTATTCCAATATTATAGTAAAATAAGTTTTCCTCCATAGATTGTTGCCGCTGCTCTTTTCCTCCCTTCCTTCCTTCCCATTTTTGTGGGACTGGGGTGGGGGGGGAGGGCAGAGGCCTGTCGCCCCTGTCACAGACATAGATTGATCTGGTCAACTCCGTGACAACCTTGTACAGAATTTGTCACTTGGTATGGTTTAAAAGGTCAGAGATGTTAGGACAATTGTTAATACAATGTATCAGGATCTGTTAGGGTATAAGAGCCAGAGCAAAAAGATTCTGTTGTCCCAGGGCAGTGATCTGAGTCTGGGAGCGTAACAGGTTCCTATGTTCCCTCATCATGGCACTACCAAGCAATTTTATACGTTGTGGTCTGCAAGTGAAAATGCCCCATTAGTGCTACCAAACCTACCCAACATTTCCCCGGGTGGTGGTTTGACTTCTCTTTGAGAGCATTTCTGGCCAAGCTGCTGCCTCAAGGACCCAGCTGACAAATCTTGAGGTAAACCCCATCTTCCCCCCTCAGGTCACAGAACAGCTGTTGCAGCCTTGCACACACAAACTTGTTTCTGCTCTTGAACAGCCATCTGCTGCATATACTGTTGTTCCTGATATTTCACCAACTGTTTCAACAAATTTTCTAAATATTATTGACTTCTGCAGGAGGGTGAAGTCTTGCATGCACTCACTCCTGCATCTCCTTTTAGCCTTCCTTTACAACCATGAATTCATCTAACTAGAGAACCACTGTGAGACACTTACTGAGAGTTATTGCTTATTATTTTTACTATCTTAATGTTCTATGAAAGCAGTCTTTTTTGTACATTACGTGGAGGTTTGATTTTTCTTTTATGTTCAATTTACAAGCTAATATTAATGGTACTTTGATGAAAGATGTTGCAAAACTAATAAATTCTTAAAAATATATTTTATTTTATTAGGTGAATAAGTCTCATTTTTGCATCTAAATGCACACTGATAAATACACCTGCATGAAATCATGTCTACCCCAAAGAATCTGGGCATTTGAATGTGAATATGATTCAGTTTTCCAAGTAAGATTTTAATCGTGCAATTTTACAAACTCAGCTGACATTTTTGATTGCTATTTCAGTTCTACGCTCTTGATTATTTTGGTGATTATAAGGTTTTTAATTTCATAACTGTACTGTGTTGGTTTATATGACACAGTACTCTTCAATTAGAATAATCTTGTAGAATACAATTGTACCTTCTCTGATATTCCATAACACTGAATTCATAACATAAACTTTTAAGAGAAGATGTTATAATAGAAAATATTATTTAATACAAGCTCATGGATGAATAATTCAGAAAAATTCAGCATAATAGTTGTGATATATTAAAAGAATCAAGGAATAAAAGTAATGTAAGCAAATTTCCAGTCAGAATGACTTCATATCACAGTTCAGTAGACAGGTTTACTCTAACAATGCTTCTCTAATTGCCAGAGCCATTATTCCTCTAATGCCAGAGCCTCTCAATTTCAGAGGAAATGCAACCTTTAAAAACAAACAAACAAACAAAAAAACCCCAAACTATAAGCAATTGTACAATTGAAGACTACTAATTCTTTCTGAAAAACTGGTGGTGTTTTTAGGGCAGCACAGCCTATCAATCTATACTCAGGTACAGAGGAAATCAAGCAATATAGAGGAAGTGCCAGTAAATATAGAAGATAATACCATTGCTTTTTCTTCAGCCACCACGGCATAGCTTTAAACTGTTTTTCAAATAAATACATTTTCAAATAAACTATAAATTTGCGTTCTCTATTTTATACAATTACTGTTTGCATTTAATGGATATACATATCATGAGTCAATGCATTTTTTTTGCATGCCTTTGTTAACACATAGTACAAAGAAGTGTATTTTCCAGTTACACATCTTGGCTTCAGCCAACAGAAAGTACAGTGAATGAAGCTTGTGCTTCATGTATGAACAACAGTGACCTCATGTGGCTGTTGCTTCAGGGACACATGTATGTGACAGTACAAAGGGAACACATCTGTCTTCATGGTAAGAATATAAAAATATTAAGAAATGCTCACTGTGGTTCATTGCAGTTCCATTATGTATTTATTTGGTTTTTTTCATTTATTATCTTTAGACTATGTTAACTAGAATACGTTCAGTACAATGCTGCTTGAGAAAGGAATTTCACGAATGTAGTCATGAAACTGGCCAACAGGCTCTATTATATCCATTTGGGTTTTACCTAATGCCATGTCCAAGAGTTTCTGACTTCTTACTGATAATATCGGTGATTAACAATTAGAGATCAAGAGGCTTTTAACTTGACGTCTGGGATTTGTGTTTATATTCTTTCTGATCAGCAAATCTCATGGCAACACTGTCACATGCTAATGAAGCCCCCCCTCTCCCTATTTTTATAATATCTTTATTCTTTATGTAAAAGTACATGCATTTAACTCTTTATTTTTATTTACTTTTCAGATTTCTAACTGTTAACAGAGGCATATTCCTTTAAAAGATATTGACTCTTTTCCACAATCAATATCAGAAATAGTTAAGAAATCTTTCAGAGAATAATGACTGAGTCATTAAGCACACTTTGTCTACACAGAATTAATATTTTAGTAGGAAAAGCATGACAAAGTAAATTCCAAGGTCTTCCTTTTCTAATTAGGTACAGAGGTGATGTTTAATTCAGACCCAGTAATCTCCTATTTCACTATTTTCACTACTTTCACTGCCCAGAAAGAGGTAACTGAGTGTTGTTTTGTTTGTTCGTTTCTTATATTAATTGCAGTTCTGTAAGCCTGCAGACAGATATGTGGATAAGTATGTGGATATGTGAATCTGCTATCTGTGGAAAATAACTGCTGGACAGTGCACAAGTTGATTGAAGAGCTGCAGCACATAACATGTGAGAAGAGGCTAAAACAACAAGACTTGTTCAGCCTTGAGAAGACTAATGAGGATCTTATTGCTATTTTCAACCACCTAATGAGGGGATGTAGACATAAAGCAGTTAGACGTTCTTAGAAGTCAGCAGAGAAAGGACAAGAGGTAACAGGCATCAGTTACAACAGAGGAAATTCCAATCTTATATTGCAAAAACAACACCAGACTGCAATCAAAAACTGGAGCAGGTTTCTCAGTGAGGCTGAGAAATTTTGCCCTAAACAACCTGCCCTAAGCTAGCCGTACTTTGAGCAAAGATGAGCTCCAGAGGTAGAGAATCAAATACAGAAATGTTTTAATTATATGTGGCAGATGACAGTTCCACCAGACTGCTCTGATGTGAAGGAGATCTCTATCAGTAGCGTACAATATTCCACTGGATAGAACATTATTGAGGATGGTGAGTGCAGTGATTTTTTTTTTCTGTGAATATTTATGGGAGTGCTTTCAACACAAGACAGCTGAGCAAATAGCAGTCTCCAAATCCCCCAAACAAAGCACTGATTTCTAGCATACCCAAAAATGCAAATTGCTAACTAATTTATTGAATAGGCATATATACAAGCATGTATGTATGTATGGAGAGAGAAAAGGAATGGAACAATTGGAGAAGAGCATCAAAAAATTAAAAATGGAGAGAAAAACATCATCACAGCACAATACCTCTCTACCCGATAAGAAAGCTATAGTGCTGGAACACTAGCTGAAAATGGCTTCTGGTTAATCTTCTGGTGGTTTTATTCTTCTGATATTCAAGATGCAATGATGATTAGGAAAATGTGATGAAAAAATGCTCAATTTCATGCATAGAGTATTCTATAAATTAAAATTACCAGCTAGTTCTTTCTTTTATGAATGGTTAGGGAGGAAGTAATAAAATATATTTTTTAAAACTAAGCAAAAAAATAGCTCCATGCCTAAATTGTTCAACTAACCCGCTCTTCTAATAAAGGCTGGACAAGTGAATTCTGCCATTTTTATTTAAGCCCTCTAATTTCAAGATTCTCACACTATTTATCCAAAGAGTGTCTCATTTAACAACCCTCACAAAAGCAGTCGAGAGGCAATGGCCTAGATTATGCATTTGCTTTGGCAGACAGTTCTGAGCTGCTGAATTCTTTCTGCCGAGGGAAAAATATAAGTTGCCAGAAACATTAAGTCGCTTTTATGGCCAGAAAAGCAGTAGAATTGTTTGAGATGGATTCTTGCTTTACTTTCCTGTCTCTGCTTCTTGAGCTAACTCTCATAAAATTGGAAGGAAAGATAGTCTGAGACTGACTGCAGAAAAGAAAGATAATCTGCCTTTTTTTGTTGTTGTTCTTTCTGACACACAACACAAATCAGCCAAATCTGGGAACGATTGTTCTGATGCTCTCCTAAATCATGAAATTTCAGTCTAACAAGGATACTGGTAAGCCACTGGAATTTGGTCTTAACTAAGCGTTTACTTAATTTCAAATACGTGAAATGTCTCCTGAGGAAAAAAATAACAACAGTCTTTTCTAGGTGAAGATTTTTTGCAGATCTTTGTAGGTTTTATTTCCCAGCTCAGAAACATTACCTTATTTATCACAATCTTTGCAACTAGGGAGCCATTTGAATTCTAAGATGTCTGATATTAGTATACCATGTACTTTTAAGTTCAGCTCTCCAAGTTTTCCATTTCAAATCAGAATTAGTAGTTCAGTCCTTTACTGCTGAAGGACTTTACCTTACAATTGAGGGAAAACAGGATTTCACCTTCTGTCTTACAAAGGAGCTCCTACATACATTAACTGGCTGCTATATTGCATGTTGAACGTAAGAAATGTCTCAGTAGTATCTGTGTATAAATAATATTCTTATGAGAGAACATCACTCTTCTGCCCGTAATCATCCTTTTTCTGCAAAAATGCAGGTCTTTTCTAGATGTCTATAAAAACATAGAATATAGACAGTGAAGCATATCTAAGCAGAATAACAAGAGAACAAAAGACTTTCAGTTATTCTTTACCAAATACAGGGTTACTCTTTTACAACGACGTCAACTGCAAAACTCCTACTGACTTCAGTGAAATAGGACAAGGTCTACAAGTTCTAAAAGCGTATTTCCAGACAGAAAAGATTGTAAATTTAGGTAATGGTTTGGAACTTCTCCAAGGTTAAGTCTTAAAAATAACACTCTTCTGAAAGTCGGTGTAGCTGAACATGAAATTCTTGTTATAAGATAGCAAATAGACATCACACAAGAACTTGTAATGACTTGTGCACCCAAGGAAAGACTATCACCTGTATTTACGTTCTAGAATATACAGAATAAAAGAAGACAAACAGTTCTCCTAAATAAATTAGGCATTAAAATTTGTTACCTAAAGAAAATTGACTGTATGTTTTAGAACAGTATATAAAAGTTACTGAAAACAGATTGATGCTGGCATTTAATGATTTCTTTCAAAACTAACTTCATAGCAACTTTAATCTAGGTAATCCCCCTCTTTCATTCTTTTTTTTTTTTTCTTTTTTGTTTCCCATACAGTTTTGTGGTAAAAAAATAGAAAGGAAAAATTGAAAAGAATAGATATGAATGAGTTTCCTTACAATTAAAAGGAAATACCACAGCATCAAGCTGAATTCATCAGTAGTAGAAACATAGAATCTACAACACAGAGAGAGACAATTTGTCCATCGAGTCCTATACAGTATATCTGGCTGAGAACAATAAGTGAAGCAGTACCCAAAGAGGAATGTCAAGACGTGGAATATTTAAATAGATTATGTTTTTCTTAATGCTGTCTATGCAGGTTTTATTTTAAAGGCATACATATATTTTAAAAATTCTGGCACTCTGAGATTGTCACTTAATATATTATAATAATCAGATGCTGAAGAAGCCAGCTGCTTTCACAAGCAGCAGCCATAGCAACCAATTTCAGGCTGAGTTCAGAGCCAATTCCACAATTTACAAGTAATTCTGTGGGTTGTTTCTTTTTTTTCTGTATTATAAAGCCAGTTCAGTAATTCAGCAAAATCTTCAACTTCAGGAATATAAATTTGGCTATTTTAAAGTTGATATGAAAGGGAAATTTTGTATCTTCAGCACAACTGAAGTCAAAACACCTATGTGTTAAGAAACTGTAATTTTCTTTTCTGATTACAGAGATATCACCCAATAGTATAGTTTAACAGTGAGTTTTCTGGTGTGTTTCTACATCCAGCCTTGAAAAAGTTTGAAGATTGGTTTTAGCTAAGACAATTATAATCACTGCATAGAAGACATCAATAAAGCCTGCAGATGATAAATTAATACAATTTATTACAATTAATATCCACATCATTGAAAATTAAGTGTTCAATCAAAGGCTGATTTGGATTTCTAAGCTTTGTACGTTGTAGTCTTCTGAAACAATGTCTAAGGCAATAGTATCATTTCTCTGTTAAATAAGAGTAGTCAAAGAACATGGCATGGCAATTCTTCATTTAATATTACATTACCAAGTTAATAGCTGTTGGGGAAAATCTCTGCATGTGGAGAGAATTTCTCTCAAATTCTTGGTATAATTAAACAGTTTTTTCGCTCATGTTTGGACAGCTCAGATATGCCTTCAGGAGAGAGGAATAAGCAAATGACAACAACAACAAAAAAAGAAGTGACTTTCCACGTCATTGCTTTGGGAGAATTGTTGAAGAAAAGTTCACAGCATTATTTGTCATAATTGGGTAAATTTATCTCAGAGAAAGGGGCAATGAAAATATCAATGCTATTGATGAATTTCAATCAAACGTTCACTGTGAATACCCAGGTTCGTGATTCCAGAGAAGAAGCCATCTCTGACAACATATTGAATACTTTTTGTAGGTAGGGTTGGCAGTGCTCATACATAAATTTGTTTTGCATGAATGGAAAATTTAATTATGTATTTGAGTCTGCAAACAGGATCACCAAACCTCACAGTTGCAAGATATTTCTTTTAATCTTCCATTCATAGTTCTAGCTAGGCTTACAAGCCTAGTAAGTAATTTGTGTACTAATTCATCCCAATTTCTTATAAGAACCCTACTTTTACTCAAGAAAGTAATTAGCAATGATCTCTGAATAATATCAAGATGACAGGGATTTTTACTTCTGTGCTATCCTTGCTTTATGCAAACAATTATTTTAGTAAATGTCTGCATTACATACACATTAATTAGGAGGTGGCATGAATTGAACAGAACATTGTCACGGGATAATAATATCTTCCTTCTACATGAATACGAAGACATTTGAATAAACAGTAATAGCCCACTAAAATATTTATTTTCAATGAAGTCATTTATTGTTACATGATTCTTGTTATTTGACCGGTATTTAAATGTAAAAGATATATCTAGGTTGATTTGGTGACTTCAAAGGATATAAACCCGGCTATTGTGCTTAGAAAGAAAACACAGAATGTTTGTGTTGAGTGAGCTTCAAGTTCTCATTTTTCCAAAAAGCTATTTCCCATTTCTTCCTTGATGTTTTCCACTCATAGAAATGACTCACTTGGGTCATTTCTATCCAATAAATGCAGTCATAGCCAGTCTCATTGATTCTGAATATACCTGACTGTAGCAGATTTATTGAAATATTCTATGGAAGGCATTATCATAATTTAATCTTTCCACTAAATAGCTTTTTTTAAACCTTGATATTATTTTGTTATTATTTCTACCATGTTAGCTGTATTTGATTCTGTTTCTCCTTTATTGTGTCCAAATATATGGTGAAAAGATAATTGCTCCTTAAAGTTTAAGTATGTAATGATAAACAGCAGGCCAACTGAACAGTTGACAGGAGGTGTTTTTTTCGCTTTCTAATCACTTCCCAGGATATGAAACTATGAGGCGACTGTCCTCATAAATTTCTCATGTTCCAGTATAAAATGGATTATTTTTCTGGGCCACATGCTGAGTATTTTGGAAGCCTGCTCTTGAGATGGTTAGATTGCTCCTAATTTCCATCCTGAATTCATCCCTCACAAATGTACACTGATGTGTTCTAAAGCAGATCTGTCCTTCATTGTAAATCAACTCTCAGTTCCTTCTGGTATTTACACTGTGAGTGAACAATCAGCTCTCTTCTCAGTCTTGTTATTTTAATGGCTTGGATTCTTAATTTATATCTGGAAAATATGAATCGCCCACCAACTGGATTTTTGCTTTTATTTTAACAGTGGTACTGTAACCTGCAAAATCTTTTAAAACACTTTCCTCAAAGGAGTTTGACTGATATTGACTTGTTTGTCTCTTTTTGTCCCCATTATATCTTTACATATATCTCCCATAGCTATGAGTCCCTATAATCCCCTCTTACCTGTTTTTATTTGTCTCTTCAGGTCAGACTCTACCTTGTAGCATTTCTGTTTTGCCATTTTTGTATAATATTCAACCTCATGTCAAGAGTGTAGCAGGAAGCTGAAATGAAAAACATATAGTTAACTCATCAGATAACATAAATAATTATGGGGAGATTTTTTGAAGAATTTAAGGAAGGAATGATATCAGCTGACCATTGGTGTTCTTTCTGTATGTAGAGTATACTTAGGAGAAAGCACAGTGGTGAATGAGGACTTGATTCATAAGCAAAATAAGTGATGTGATGGGCCTAATTTCTTCACAGATGTCTGATTTTGCATCTGTTCAGATCACAAGAGCAAACTCTTAATTACTTCTTGTACAAAATTCCTTCCCTTCTGTTCTAGAGAGAACTTTCAAAGGCACGTCCAGCGAGGCTTTAACATCTAAATCTCTTGACTACTACTGAACATACAAAACAGTATCTGGCAAGAAGAAACAGAGGTTTCAAAGAGTTCTCTCTTCTACTCATGATTGCTGTTTGTCTCTTCTACTCATGATTGCCTCACAAATTTGTAACTACTTGATATCAGTACTTGAAATGCATAGATTTCCTCTTATTATATCTTACTATTGAAACTTCCTCTAATCTCACTGCAAAAAAGCACCTTATTCTTTATAACTTCATGTCCCCTCAAAATTCAGAATCATTTAATCATCAAGAGTCATTTAAAGGAACTATCAGTTTCTAAGGAGAAGAGGCCAAATAGGTGGCAAATTAATGTCTAAAATAGTTGAGATCTAATATGCAAAGATCAGTGTGTGTAATGCAAATAACTCAAGAATAGTGGTAGCAAGAATACTGTGCTGTTTTAGTGAAGACTATTACAAGCGAAAGAGCTGTATTTTAGAAATAAAGAGAAACAAAGACACTTCACCACTTAAAATCTAGAACAATACAAGATAATTAAAACAGTATATTCGTATGGCGTTAATTTTCTATTATCGTTGCTTATCAGCCAGGTGCTGAATTGATTCTTTATGCTGTGGGTGATCCCCTGCCAATGGATAGAGAAATGCTGCAAAAACGTCATTCATTTCTGATCCTTTTTCCCTGTCAAATATTCGGGGGAGTAAAAGGGACTGAGTGCCAACACACTTAGGAAGTTCCCGCTAGTTTCAGTGCAGGTGTGCATAAGTGACTGAAAAATATGGAGTAGATTCTCATTTCTTGATTCACTGGTAAAATGTCAGAACAACTCAATTATAATCATCAGATTTAAGCTAGCCTACTTTACTGAAATGGGTATTTTCACTCTGGATTCTTTCTGTCCTAGAATATTGTCTTTTGCTTATTGCCAAATTTGGTTCTAAAATATTGTCAGAAGGGCTCTGGTTATAACTTCTCAGTGTGTAATAAAATGTGAAATAAATAACCTCTGCAAAATAAAGTTAAGAATGAAGTAAAAATTATTATTCTCTTCCCTTGTACTTGATAGATTAAGGAAAGATTTCTGACAATATCAGCATCTTCAGCCACTTGTGTTATTCAATCAAAATGCTTTGAGTAAGACAAAATGCATAAAATACACATGGCATGTACAACAAAAATATCCAAATAGGCTATTTGGAAATACAGCTACTACAATGACAAATGGCTACATCACTTTCTCTAAATTCAAATATCATTATATATCAACAGAGACTAATTTTTAAAATACCTCCTAGGCTTTGATTGACATTAACTGGCTGCCTAGCTACAGCTGCTATAATGATAGACATTTGCAAAAGTGTCAAGGTTAAAAAGATCAGTGTCATACAGCCAGATATAGCTCACTTTCATTTTTAAGTCTATAAAGAATATTCTTCTGTTCTTCGAAGAATAAAAAGTTACAGCCATTGAACTTATTGTGAATTACTATCCTCTCCCTAACTCACTTGTCATTGGAAGCATTCACTTTTGCCAGAAATTTTGAACCTTATTATAAGTAAAGGCATTATCTTCAAACACAGGTTCTTCAATTAATGGCTTTGGTTTGTAAATGTAATTACTGCAATTGGTTTACTATGCAAATTCTGACTCTCTGAATTCATCTCATACAGAGATTGTTAAGCCAGTACTATACTGACTGTGCCAAGCTGTTCATTTCTTTCAAAAAAAAAAAAAAAAAAAAGAACTATCACAAATTATCTGCAGAAGACTATGCTAAGATCGTTTCTGACAGACAAGAGAATGGGACCACAAAGCACTGCATTTTATTTGGTAGACAAGAATCTAAAAGGTTAGGATTTTCCTACTGTCATAACCAGTTTCTTTACTGAAAGAATCTAGATCTCCACTCCAAGGTGCTGCAACTGAGAACTTTGGGGTCCATCATAAAACTCAAATCATCCACTAGCCATTTGTGACAAATGCCCTAAACACATCATGACAGATGGAGAGAATTAAGTGCAAATGCCAGACTCACAGCATGAGCTAAAGCCGTAATATTGCCACTCTTTTCCTCCTATCTTCTTAGCTTCTTTCTCTTTTACTTTTTGTCTTTTCATCTTCTGCATATATATAAAAAAGTGTGCTTAAGAAAGCCAAAGCTTCACTGCATACAAGTTGCTAAATAAACGTTGTAATATAATCTGCTCCTGAAAGAGGTTTTCCTAAACTTCAGCCAGGGACTAACTATTTGTGGTGAGCAATTACTTTGTCCTCATCTGTCTGATAAAAGCAGCCTCTTCAGGCAGCACAGCTGGGAGCAAAAGAGAACATGTGTCTGTAGTAGCATGACTGGACAACCTAAATTAGCTAGGGCAGCCTCTAAGCTCTCCTGATGTCCCAAGACAATAATGATTTTGAGGAACCTTTATGTTTTAGAAAGTTCACATCATCTTTCTGAAGGGCAAGATAGAATATTATGACTTCTATTCAGATCACAGAATCCTCTTCTCTCTGTGGCCAAGGAAATTTACCTATCATTAAATGCCTTGAAAATTTAATTAAGGAATGATAGCCTTAACACAGACCCTGAGTCTTGCACTGGTTCATTTATGTTCAGCGGAAGAATGTGCTTGCTCCATCTTGTCCAAAAAATAGAGCATGGTCTTTATCATAATTTCTCTTTAAATTCTAGTCCACATTCTAAAAGTGAAACTAAAATAAAAAGAAGATAAATTTCCCTTTTTTTCTGCTCTTTTTCTCTTCTTTTTGTCTGTGTTTATCTTCTTTTGTTCCAAAGGATGAAAATAGCAACAACAACATCTATTTAAAATGTTTTTCCTTTTTTTTCTCTGTCCCAAATGGACAGTTAATCCCATCTAAAAGCTGTGATGTACAAAGCCTATTTCTAAGAGCTTTAGAGCAAAAGTGGAGACAAATAGAAAAATTGTTGTTTAAAATTACCTTTTTTAGTTCCTTATATGTCATAACATTTAACTATTTTCTCTTTTCATTTCTGTATCTCCAGTAAAACCTGCAAAGATTTTTGATAATGTTTATTATCATGATACTCAAATCCTGAATTTTACATTATTATTTACATAATTATACAGCAATAAGTTTACAAGAACAACTTTACAAAGCCTGCCCAACTTATTCCATCTGAACTAATGTAGTACTATTCAAGCTTCCTCATACTCTTTACAGAAAGAGAATACCATTACATTACTTTAATAGCATGGTGGATTTAAGTTAACATAAAATAAGCATTTAAAGGTTTTGAAATTGTAGCAACCTCTCTGCTTTCAAACACCTACTAATGCATGTCTTCCCTTGTCTGTTCCTTGTGAAACTTAAAATTAATTCCTCTCTTTAACAAATACATTGGTATTGATCCTCCTCCTTGCAACTCTTTGTCCACCACAGGATAAATGGTTTAGCTCAATTAAAATAGCACTAAGAAGCATAGCGCAGCACAGCAAAGCACAGAATAGTTAATTGAAAGAGATCTACAAAGGTCATCCAGTTCCAACTGCCTGACCACTTCAGGAAAAAAAAAAAGAATTATATTATGTTATTGAAGGCATTGTCCAAATGCCTTCTAAACACTGACAAGCATAAAGCATCAGCCATTTCTCTAAGAAGCTCATTCCAGGGTTTCAGTAAATAAATGTTTCCTTATGTCCTCTGACCTTCCCATAGTGCAGCCTTGTGTTGTTCTTACCCTGCCAGCTGTGGCCAGGAGCAGAACCTGACAAATCCCTCTGCTTCCCTTCCTCAGGGAGCTGCAGGGAGCCCTGAAATACTTTCTCAGCCTCCTCTTCTCCATGTAGAGCAATCTGAGTGTTCTCAAACTCTCCTCAAATTACAAGCCTTCCAGAGCTCTTACCAGCTTTGTTGCCCTCCTCTGGGTACTCTCAAGCAGCACCTGGCATTTTCCTTCATTGATCTTCATAACACTGCTAACCACCCAGAGCTCCAATCTATCCTACATTCCTCTGTAAGGCCTCTGGTCTCTCCAGAGAGTCATCAGCGCCTTTCAGTGCTGAGGAAGGATTCTTTCTACTCCTCTATCTATATGATTGACAAAAATGTTCAATAGAACTGGCCCTACAAAGCGTCCCTGGGAAACACCACTGGTGACCATCTGTCAGTGAGGTGTAGTTCCGTTTACTACAACACTTTGAGTTCTACAGTTGAACCAGTACATCACCCAGCATAACATGAACCTGTTCATCTTGCACAGTCATCGTGTCCAGATGGATTCTGTGAGGGAAGATGAAAACATATTTGTTCACACAACTACTTTTTATTTCTTTAAAAACAATTTTCAGGGAGTAAAATGCAGATTTCTGAAAATTTTGTGTTTGAAAGAATATACTAATATAAGTAAGTAATTCTTAATATAAGTAAATATATAAATTAGTAGATAAATAAATATAAATTAGTAGTAAATAAATAAATATATTATTATATAATAGTAGATAATAAATATATTAAATTTAGTGGATAAATAAATATATAAATATAAATAAATATAAAAAGGTTTGGTCATTTTTTCTGTGGTTAGATTAGTACTAAAGTACTGGATGAAAAATGACACATTACATATAACAGGAAAATAGAAAACTTCCCATTGTCTCTACATTGGGATACAGAATCACAGAACTGTAGAATAGTTCAAATTGGAAGGGATCTTTAAAGGTCACCTAGTCCAACTCACCTGCAATAAACAGGAACATGCTCAACGTTGCTCGAAGCCAGACTGTCCTGACTTTGAATGTCTCTAAGAACAGGGCTTTATAACCCTTATCATAAAACTTTTTTCTTATATCCAATTTAAATCTTCCCTCTTTTACTTTCAAATCATTTCCCCTTCTTCTGTCCTGCTAAAAAGTCTGTCCCCTTTTTTCTTATAGAGTTTTTTGTGCTAGTGGTGGCAATGGTGATGAGGAGATAGTTGGAATAGATGATCTTGTAGGTCATTTCCAACCTTGTGATTCTATGATTCTATGATTCTATGATTTAGATACTGAAAAAATGCTATCAGGTTTCTGCAGAGCCCTCTCTTCTTCAGGCTAAACAGCCTCAGCTCTCTCATCCTATCCTCACAGGGTAGGTGTTCCTTGGATCATTTTTGCAACCCTCTTCTGAATGCACTCCATCAGATCCATGTCTCTTGTCAGTGTTCATTACTGAGGACTCCATATCTGGACACAGTACTCCAGATGAAGTCTCACCAGTGTCCAGTAGTGCTCGCCACATTTCTTTTGATGCAGCTCAGGATATAGTTGGCTTTCTGGGCTGCAAGGGCACATTGCTGGTTCATGTCCATCTTCCCATCAACCAGTATTCCAAGACATTTTCAGCAGGGCTGTGTTCAATGCTTTTATTCTCCAACTTGTATTGATAGTGGGAGGTTGCTGCAACACAGGTGCAAGACCTTGCACTTGGCTTTGTTGAACCTCAGAATATTCTCCTGGGTCCACTGCTCAAGCCTGTCTAGGTCTATCTGGATAGTTTGCTGTCTTTCAGGGTTGTCAACCACAGTAGAAAGCTTGGTGTCATCTACAAACATGCTGAGTTTCCCAAAGCTGACATTATTGATGATCCTGCTAAAGAGCATCAGTATTGGTACCAATCCCTGAGGGACACCTCACATCACTGATCTCCATTTGGACCTTTGAACCATTGACCGCTGCTCTCTGGGAACAATCTTAAAACCAGTTCCTTGTCTATTCATCAAATCCATATCTTTCCAATTTGGAGAGAAGGGTATTATGGAGGATCATGTCAAAAGCCTTACTTGAAGTCCCAGTAGTTGACATGAGTGATGATTTCTTAGTCCATTGATGCTGTTATGGAAGGCCACTAGGTTGATCAAGTAGAACCTGCCCTGGATGAAACCATACTGGGGTTTTTTTTGTATCATTTCCACGTCTTCCATGTGCCTTAGTGTGGCTTCCAAGAATATATGTTACATGGTCTTTCCTTGCAAAGATGTAAGGCTAACAGGTCAGTAGTTTCACAGGTCATTTTTTCTACCCTTCTTAAAAATGGGTATGATGCTTTCAGCCTGGGTTTTATTATTTACATCACTAAAGTTTGGCAGTGAATTTAATTCTTTACCTCATCCATTCTGGGAGAGTCTTTCAAGTACTTCATTTCTGGGAAAAAGATGGCAACTGCAACCACAGACCAGCCCTTTATTTATCTATTACATAAACTAACAAAGCAATAGCCCTGCTGTTAACAATGAACATAACTAATAATGAATATGCACTCATTTCCTATATTAATTCCTTTTGTTTTGCTTTTTTTTCTTATGTTTAATTAAACCTAATTTTAATCTCTTACATTTCTTTTCTGTGCAGCTGAAGTGGAAAAGCCCAGTCATTTTTGAGACTCCTCTTTGCCATCATAAATAACCTGGTAAAGGAATAAGATATATACAGGAGTGCAATCATTAAGAGAGTAATCAGACTTAAAATGGATACGCTTTAATTTATCATCATCAGACTGTTTCTTTTGTGCAAATGGATTTCAGAGAATGAGAATTCAAAGCATGAACTAATAAAGAGAAATTCTCATTTTGTAATGCAACTAGCAGTAAACATGTATTCATCACAGAAGTGTTTACTGGAGTAAAGTGGCTCTTCTGAGGGCAGTAACAAGACTGGTAGGGAGTACTTTGGCAAATGCTTATCAGTAGTCTCTGAACTCTCTTTAAGTGCTAGAATAACATAAAATTTCAAAGTTTACCAAATATTTGCATGAAAGAAAGAACACTTTTCAGAGAGAGGAAGCACTAATAAAATCAGTGAAGACATGTAGTAATTTGAAGACTGTTTATTCATAAGTTACTCAGGAGATGTAGGAGGAGTAGAAGTTTTGTATGCAAACTTCAGCTCCCAGATATATCAAGGCCTGAAGGTTGAAGATGTGCTAAAACAAAGTTTGAAAGTTTTCTCACTGTCAGCTGAATTAATATGCTGGTCTGTATTGTTTTGTTAAGAATGTTTTCCTTAAGTCTGGGAGGTTTAAAAGTCAATGTAAGAGATATTTTAAATATACATTTAAAATTTTAGTAGCCCACAGGAAGTGCAGTTGCCCCTCTGAAGTAAAGTAAATAAATATTGCAATATGGAAAAACATGGAAATAAATACTGATTGTATGTTTTAGCTACCGAGGCAACAAAATCCTGATGAAATCTCAAATTTAGCAAATCAGCTAGGTGAGCACAGATGAGTGTAGTGCCCAATCGTATTTCAATGGCCACTTTCTGGAGAAAGAGTATTATCTTTTCACACAACAGTATGTCCCTGGCATCTAAGCACACTTATCCTTCCTTGTCCTGACACCAAATTGGGTGCAAGTTGGGTGCCCTGTTCCTTTGTTATCTCATGCCCATAGAATCACAGGAGGAAAAGCAGAAAGGGTTATTTGGTGACTATTCCTTGGGAAATAGAAAGGGGTGGGGAACTAAGAAGGGCTTGGGAAAAAAAAAAGAAAAAAAAAAGAGAGAGAAAAAAAAAAGGAGGGATAGAAACTACAGTTGTAAGAGGGGCACTGGGAAGGAGAAGGGATGGGAGCAGCTTTTGTCACTGCTTGAAACCTTGCAGCCCCAGATTCGGCTGTGGCTATCCACTCGAGGCCAGTCATGAACCTGAGACTATTTCCATTGCAAGAAGACCAGATAATTAAATATATACATCAAATAATATAAAAATACTGAGGTTCCCTATGACATACGCTTTGCAGAGTAGGATAGGAGTACATACTTAGCAGGTTATCAGAGCAAAATGCAGAAGGCACGGTGAAGGTTTTATGGACTTACAGACAAAGTCTAAACCAAGAGCTGATGAATAAAGGTAAAGGTATGATATATGCACCTGCAACTTCATTGTAAATGGCCCAAAAAATCTTTCACTTGACCCTGTGACAGTTCTATTATTTCTCTATGCTTCCCACTGTCAAAGAAGGTTGAACCCATGAAAATGTTTAGACACACAGATAAAAATAAAAGTAGTAACTTCATCACACAATACCTTGTCCACAGGCTCTCTACTCTACCTGAAGAACAGATTTTCACACAGAATCACCTTTCATTTTGGTTTTTTGAATATGAGGAATATGTTCTTTTGGTTTTCATCTTTTCTTTAATTTTCTGGCAGAAAAAAAAAGGCATTAGAGATAAAGAGCCCTTCAGATAAGAAATAAAATTTCACAAACTAATATTATTCCAACAAACTATTTGGTGCTATGCCTAACACCACCAATACTATGCCTAACACCATCTGACGTTACAACAAACTCAATGGATCATACATGTGACTGTTATCGTTAGAATTACCACTGTATGAAAACTTTCCATATGCATATTTTACCTTAAAGATAGTAATAGATAAAAGAAACACATTTTCACAATAGCAGTCTGAGAAATATTTGCCTTCTTTTCTAGTAGAGTGACTTCACATAAACTGATTTAAAACCAACTAGTTCAGATGGCTATAGCTCTGCAGTGTGGATATGCTCTTGAATTTGATCTAGCCATGTGATTCTAATATAGGACTCATACTGAATAGCTTTATTTAAGCTTGTGCTTACTTCTTCCTGTCTAATGATATACTGTGTTATGGAAGTAAGTTGAATAATTGCTGAGGAACAATTTATTGTATGAATTTCCCTAAAGCTTTCACAAGACCACAGTTTTCTTTCAAATAGAAAAATACAGCCCTCATTATACACCTGGAATTGGGAAGAAATACATGTTCAGTTTTGTACATATTTCTGGGAATGCTAGGAATGGAAACTTTGCAAACAGGCTAACCTAGAAATTTAATGAATGTTTCTCTCCAGAAATTAACTCTTGCCTGAACCCTTCATTTTGAAAGGTATGGAAAATTACTGCAGCTCTTTTACAAGCCAGAAAATGTAATCATTCAAAAGAGAATGAAAATCTTCTAAGAACATCTAAGAGCAACTTCAAGTGTGTGTGTGTGTGTGTGCAAGCAGGGGAGTTACAGGAAAGTGAATATGATTTTTGTTAATTCATCTCATTCTTTTGGCTCTTGCTTGGTTGTTTGTGTAATCATTAAAGTAGTTAAACATTTTTCTAAAATGTTCCTGTGCAACCAGAATTTGTGTTCTTCATTAATAAAAATTTTGTAACAGATCATACAAATCTCACATACATACACACACTCAGAAAGCATACATGAAAAATGCTGAAACATTTTGGTGTTCAAAACATTTTGAAAAGTAAAGGTCAAGATGTAAGAGGAAAGGAGTGAACTAACAGAATAATGTGCTTTTTAAAAAAGGTTAGAATGGGTATTACTAACATGTATGAGACCTGCAGGTATTCATTGTTTTTGAATGTTAGGATATTTTCATATCTGGAGGATAGAACTGGAAATGTATAGATGGAAAATAATGTGTCAACTTTGCTTATGTCAGTCCAAGCATTTTTCTAAAAATGGCATTAATGATATCTAACAGATGATACTGAAGTTTTAAAATTTAGCCATAAATTTACTAAGAAAATTCAGTAAATGCATACAATATATATATATATTTTTAATATTGTTTTGCTTCTTGCGGTAATCAAGCATAATAATTGTGTGTGTATTGTCCTGTATTAATATCACATGCTAGAAGTGGCTTGACAAAGCAATCTTATAGGGGCAAAAGTCCCATTACACTGAGAAAAATATTTGCAAATACAAGCTTCTCGGGATAATATTTTTTTTCTTTAGAGATATTGCAAAAAATTGTCACAATATACTGTCACAAACTGAGAAGAATAGTACAGTTGCTTAAATAAGAAATTATACAGCCTTAAGCCTACAATGTTTTCCAGGTCTGGAATGTTTCCAATTAGGAGCCAATGAATATAGGTTTCCATGGTGATTAGCTAAAATATGAAATGAACTTCATTTCATGATAATTGCTACATATTTGGGCTGAAGTACATCTTTCATTTTCAACCTGAGTTTTTCAGGCCCTAATCACAGCTCTGGATCTGAAACTACTGATGAAACCTATAATAAAATACAGGGCTATCCTGCTTTTTTTTTTTTTTTTTTTTTTTTTTGTGTGTGTGTGTGTGTGTGTGTGTGCAAGCAGGGGAGTTTACAGGAGAGCAAATATGATTTTTGTTAATTCATCTCATTCTTTTGGCTCTTGCTTGGTTGTTTATGTAATCATTAAAGTATAAACTCTATTTTATTCTTTGGAAATTAAAAAGAGAAGCTTTAATGGAAAATCCCTTACAACAATTGTGAAAAAAAACCAGTGCTTTGATTATCTGCCAGTAACGCAGAGCTGTATGTTCCTGTTACATTTTTTCTCAAAGACTATATGTGTGTTACAGGAATTGAATTTCACTACAGTTCTTTCATACTCTATACTTCTGTACATTTTACATCACAATACACTTGCCAGCAAAAAGTAACGGCATACGCTTTCACAGTTTTATGGCATTGTGAAGGTGTTTAGCAATTAGACTGTAATAATAGGATGTCAAATGCTTCTTTAATAGCAATTCTGAAAGCCATCTTTTCTTGGTGGAATGAATGGCTATTTACAAATCCGTTTATCTTATAAATTCCTGTTGAAATTGAGGAGGAAAAACTGACCTGCTCTGTTAGACTCTCACACTGGTTCAAAATTAAAAGTGCTCTCTTGCAGGAAGTTGAAATGCTTCTTAAATCAAAAATCTGTTACCTTTTCCCTTGGTCTCTGAGCTGTGTAGCTGACTGTATTGGAAGATAAAAAGTGATTTCTTTCAACATTAAAAAAAATCTTCCTCAAACACACCTTTGATACATTCAGATCCAGGAATCCTTCAGTGACCATTCATTGTCATTCTGAATCTGACTTCTTGAGATGAAGGCAGATGGAAGAGCACAGACTCCACCCTGGGGAAGTCCGACATGGTCTCCGGAATGGCCTTTGAGAAGGACTCTGCGGTCAGCTGCAGGGCGGCTGAGCCCCAAGCATGCTCCAAAATGGAAAAATCACAGCTGTACATGAATACCTAAACAGAATATCAGGACACAGTTTTTCAGCCATTATATTCTTAACTACGTTCACGTACTATGAAGCTAAAGATGTCTTGGGATATAGAATGGATTTCACAGATTTCTGACTTTTCTCACTAAATGATTAAGCTACGTGTAATTTGTTTTTATATTATCTGTGTGGTAACTTCTGAAGTTTTTCACACATAACTCAAAAATTGGGCGACTGGTAATGCAAATACTATAATTCTGGTCATTAATAGCATTGCCTTAGGCCTTCTAAACTTTAGATTACACTAGGAAGTACATTTCTTATTAGAATCCATTGCAGTGTTTGCTGTTCAAATTCTTCACTTTAGTCATTTGCATACACAGGCCAGCAAACTCTGGAAACTGACAGTAGCATAGTGGTCTTTTGGGGGGGCAGGTAAGTATTTTTTTCAAGTAATAGAGGAGGTCTCTGGCTAATTATTAGCAATAAAACTTTCCTTTTTATCAAGAAGCTCAAGTATTCATCTGCATCACTTTTTTTTCTTCACTTTTTTTCTTCTCTTTCTTTCTTCCTTTCCTTGTTTTTTTCTTTTCTTCCTTCTCTTCCTTCCTTTCTTTCCTTGTTTCTTTTTCATTCCTTCTTTCTTTTTATCTTTTCCTACAATTAAAGATCTTTTATACAGAGAATGGAAGAAATATGAATCCATATAGTTCTTTAAAAATGACAGTTTTGCAGGATGAAGGTTGAAACTACAACAAATAACTTTTGGAGAAAACCACTGGTACCCATTTATCTATGACTAATGTGTTGCAATGATCAGTAAAAAGATGCACTAATGAAATAACAGCTCTCTTAATCACTTGATTAAAGTAGCAAAAGGGCTGTATGCAAGGGACTGTGAGCCAAATTAACATCTGGTGCATTGTAAGAATAGAAAAAGAATAACTGACGCTAAGTGGATGTCTTTGCAATAGGAAATTATGTTTCTCCTGTGATTATTTAAATTTATATTCTGAATTTTTGGAATTTTTTTTTTCTTTAAAATTGTTCAGAAAAGTAAGCATGTGCTTTGAGGAAAAATAGACATGAAAATTGTGAGTAGAACTGATCCTGTGACAAGCTTAACTCTGCCATGAGACATCAATTGCTTATAGTTCTTAGTTGATAATCTGAACTAGGGCTGATAAAACATTTTTCATAAATGTTTATTGAAGTGTAAAGACTTGATCAGTAGAATAACTAGAAATGGTGTGATGGCATGAGACCCAAGAAATCTGTTTTGTGTTCCAAATATAACTGTTTAGTAACTGCTTGTAATTATATATTCCTCTCTGTGTATCTCATACCTAAAAATGGAAGTCAGTAATGTTATCTCATGTCACATAACTTTGAGAACCACCCATGAAAATCAAACTATAAGGGACATAAATTAAGATGAACTGTTGCATGTCTTCCACACTTCAGTTTTTATTAATCATAAAAGCTCAGAGTTACGTGTAGCTAAGAATATAAAGAGCCAGCTGTATAGGGGATTTATTTCTGAGTGGTCTTCTGTTCTAACAGAAAAATATTATGCTAGATTCAGAAGAATTCAGAAGTACTATTTTCTGCCATCTTCACTGAAAGAAGCAACTTCAAGAAAGTTAACGGGGCTACCTTTCGTATCACCATGCATGAGATGCAACTTGAGAAAAGATAACAGGCCCACTGGACCCTGTCAAACATTGTCTCTGAAAGCTTCTGAGACTGTATATTAATTAGGATATGTCAAGTTTGATCAGTGAGCTGTGCCTCTAAAGAGTTCCAGTTTGTTATGATGACTTCCCAGAATTTATTTATGGTTGCCTTATCTTGTTATTAAAATTGAAAACACCGAATATGAGGGTGGAAAAGTACTACAACAGATTATCTCTATAAAATCCTCCCAAAAATCTGCTTCTCTAGTGAAATATTTTCTTATCCCTTTCAATTGTTAAAAGCCTTAAAAACCTCTTTCTGAATATTTTTTAACTGTGTGAAATCTCACTAAATTTTCTTGATTCAAGAATTCCCCAAACTCGTAGACAGCCTGGTGAGTTATTGCTTAACACATTTTTAATCTGTATTCTTTCCAGCTGTCACACAACAGTCTTCTGTAATCTGGGTACAAAATATAAACACTAATGGAAACATGAGGTTTATTATTAGTGTTCTGGTGTTCTCATAAATATGATTCAGAGGCAGAAACATTTTTTTTTTTTACACTATGCATATGAAAAGTGTGAGATTTTCCACAAAGCATCTCCTTCTATTTTATGATTTGTTAAAAAAAAAAATTAAAAAAAAAAGGAGAGGAGAGGAGAGGAGAGGAGAGGAGAGGAGAGG
>NW_024962252.1:43098518-43151022 GCF_019238085.1 Lagopus leucura | reverse complement strand
AAATTCTGCTCTTTTTGCAGAAGGATATGATGGACATTGTCTGGAATGCACCCCTTAAGATCCTCACAGTGATAAGATAGAAAATGAGTATGAAACCCAGTTGTAAGCATTTACTGAGATGCTATTTATATCTTGGATTAAAAACTGATGGGAATGCCTGGGGGAATCATTATCATGGGATAATCAAATTCTCTGTTGTGTGCCATTAGTTAATTATTTTTCCTTTTTTTTATATATATTTAAATTTAAGGGAGTTTCCTAAGAGGTGTATTATTCTATAGGTCTCTCATTTGGCATTTGCGTGTACTTTTCAAGATTTGCATCTATTTTACTTTGTATTTTGTTTAGTTTGACTTAACATAAATCATTCATGAGAAGGATTGATACATGAATATTAGAATATAACAACTGACAATCAAACAAAATTAATGTTGACACGTATGACATATTCTATAATGTGAAAATTATTTGTTTAATGCATTAGAAGCAAAAATTAATCATCAAGAAAAGTAGGAGAGAAGAAAAATAATTCTTGGCTATTTGGTATTAGTTTATCCCCAAATTGATGCCACTTTTTTGAGGTAGGTAGAGTCTGAGGCTGATCATCCACTAGGGCTGTGTAAACTCCAGGACCAGACTGAAGATAATTTCTGTGACTCAGCAATTAAGGAAAACAGATGTGGACAGGCTTCTTACAACATTTTCAGCAGACCTGAACTATGCTGGGAACAGACATCAATAAAACATGGCAGGCATGGTATTAATCTGGGCCACACCACTATCTATGATAGGGACAATTGAAGATGAGCAGGAAAAATTTTAGGCTGTCTTCTATGACTGGTGTGCTGGTATTACACAAATCCCCAAATTAGTACGCAACTGGAAAGAGAGTTGCCATGCATCTCTTAAAGATTTTCAGTTTTCGTCAGAATTTGGCAGTTTGTGGTTAATTCCATAGTTAGATTTGGAAAGCTGTTCAGAACATATACTAGTGCTTATTTTTACAATGTATGATTGCTGGGGAGAGCAAACTCTTCTTAGGTTTCTGTTGGTTTTCTTCTGTCCTGATTCCTATTTGAACTAGAAAGTCAAAGGACACTGCTTTTTATATTTAGGCAATTGCTACTGTTACAGAACTAAAAAAGACTATCTGCAATGACCCCATGAAACTGATCCTCCTTATCTCTATAAGTTGCACTTTGTTACTTTGGCTCAAAATAGAGAAAGCAAATAGACCATGCCTGTTTTTCCTAGATTTCCTGTTCACTGTGGATTTCTGAATATGTTTAACAAAGTCTGATCTTTTGCAAATGGCTCAGCCAGAAACTGTGCTGCAAAACTGTGACAGAGATCTAGGAATCCACCCCCTATATTCTCTGGTCTGTATATGGGACATTCAGCAGTTGCTGATGACTGGTGATGACTACTTTGTCCAAACTCTATCTCCTCCAGTGATCAGCTGAATTACATGATTTATTATCCAGCATGACCCAAAAATACAGTAATTTACTCAAGTCTAACATATCTTCAATATCACAGAACCATCACAGAATGGCTCAGGATGGAAGGGATCTTAAACTACCCCTGTTCCATACCTCTTTCTGTGAACACAGTTGCAAATTACTAAATCAGACACTAAATCAGGTTGTCCAAACAGGCCTTGAACACTATGTGTAACATAGCTTTCCTGATCCTGATGTGTACATTTGGAAGGTATCCCTGTATTCTTTCTGGGCCACATATCCCTGCTTTTACTGCCAATCTTGAGCAGCAAATGGAAAATATGAAGAATTTTGATTTAATCTGGAAGAAAGGTTTAGTGCTAAAACATTCAGTTTAGAGTACTGAAAAGACATAACAGAGAGATTTATTCCATTCATAACAAAATACTCAATCTCTCTTTTTCATATTTCACCTTTTCTTTGGACTATTTCTATTCACTGGAATATAAAGACGAGATTCTAATGGACTAGATAATTCAGCTATTAATGAAAAATAATAGATCAAACTTTATCTTGACAGGAAATAGAAAAATAATGTATTTTTGATATTGCTGAGAGAAGAAAACAAAAAAAATTCTCTATTTTATATGTGCTTCACTTCACTGCTTATTCAGAAAACAATCCAAAATATTTACTCTTCTCAAATTCACCGACTCAAATACATATCTAATATGTTTAGTGAAGGCTACAAAAGTTATTTCATATTCTTTTTTGCTTAAGAAATATATCATAGAATTCTCCTTGTGGTGTAGTCACACCATGGAGAACATGAGAAATTAGGGTGCTTCAAGTTCTATAGATTTTTTTTTTCATGTCTGTCATTGCTTTTCTAGCTGCCTAGAACTGAACATCTGGTAGTCACTAACACATGAAAAATGAATTTCTTCTTTCTCAAGCTGTTATTTTCTTTGACTAGAGAATCTAAAAATATCATAAGAAAAGCACAGTGGAAATATAATTTGTTGTCTAATTAAGGATGCAAAAGGATTGACTTTGGAAATGTCATTTGGACACTGATACAGTATTTGAGGCACTGTAAACGTTTTGCTTTTCATCAACCCTAACAAGCTTTAACCCATTTTTCCTAGCTAGTGTTCACTGAACCTCTGGACATAGGGTGCCCATAGTAAACAACTTTCAAATAATTTTCTCTAATAGACGTGCAGATGCAGGGGATAGAGCAACTTCCCTCCAATGTGAATGCCCATTGTTCCCTGTTATCACATTCCTTGATGTCTCCAGTGTTTTCTAAAACTGCTCTTCATTACAACCTGACTTCAATAACTTAAGAAATTGTGTTTATCTACTCCTTTCTGGAAGCATTCCCAGCAATAAGTGCTGTGAAGTATATGTGATGGTACTGCTCCTTTACTTTCTCTAATGATTAGAAATTGTGATGCCAATCCTGTTACATTGAAATAAATGATTTTTAACTTCTTTGAAGTCTTTCTTTAAATTCACAGAAGTCTGCTTGTGGAATACAGTTTGATGATGTGCTCTACAGTTCTAAACTTTAATGAGGTCAGAGAAAGTGTATTCCTCTTCATCTGCAACTAACTTCTGTTAGGGTAAAGTGAACATTGGTGAAAGCCATTTTAAATGGATTGATCTGCTAGCAGTTAGAGAGTAGTATTGCCCCTAGCTAGGGAGAAACATTTGGGAGAAAGCATCTACAACTACCTGTTACATTCTCTTGCACGTAATATGTGTAAGGATACAATTTTTTTCCTTCTCCAGGGAATGAGTGCAAAAACTAGACAATAAATACAAGAATATGGTCTGTTCCAGAATATGTGGATGACATTGTTTTAGGATCAGCCTGGTACCTTGCAATTCCTCCTTTCTCAGATCTCTCAGCTTAATTTTCATAGATTGTCCTCGTCCATAGTGAGGTTTAGAAATCTCATCCAAAGAGCACATTTTAGGGTTGTATTTGATTTTTTATGAGGAAAGTTTGCAGGATTCTTTCTGTTTCTAGAAATGAAAGATTCCAGTGTCTGTTCCCTCTGTACTGCTCTCCCATTCTCTGATGTCAGGTACAGAAACGAGGGCTCTGTTGCAAGATGGTGAAACTCACTTATTTAAAGCAATGCGAAGCAAACTCTTCTGGGTTTAAGTTTGGAGCAATACAAGGGTAACAATGAAATTCCTTGAGGGTAAGAGTGCATTTCAGTTAGAGCTAGTAGCTAACGGTCAACGGTGACCTGACAGCAGGCAGCTCTAAACAAATCCTTTGTCTGGAAATTTTCCTTTGAAGTCCCAGTAGCATTTAACTTCCATTTTAGTTGGATTAATAGTTACAATTAAAAAAAAAACAAAACACCACACCTAAATTCAAGAATTTCACTTCAATTCTAACCACCAAAGACCAAAATGAATAGACCATAGCAGACAGAAGGAAAACCTCGTAACTTAGCCATAGTTTATGAAAATTAATAGAATTGTTTATATTCAGTTCTCAAATATCCCTAGAGAGTTTCACACAAACAGTCTGTGCATGTCTAAAGCACAGAGAGAAAGCATACTATTTTTATGTTTTTAATTTTATTTTAAGAAGAAATTCATCAGAACTAAATCAACTCATGAACTCATTTTATCTTGGTGAAGTGAACGATAAAATGAAATCTTCAGCAATTTCTGCGACCATCTAATTACTAAAATAATTAATAAAACTTATAATAGAAACCTTGTCAATATCAGTACACTCAGAGTCATATGAATGCTTTGAGTCATGAGTAACTTATATTCTTAGGGATCTGCAGTCCCTAGAGAAGGCTTTAAATGCAGCACGAAGCCACACAACTGTTATTTAATGGAGTATTTTTATTTATCACAATTCTCATGAAAGCTTTTTTTCCCTCTTTCCAAGCAAGTATATGATGGCACTAAATTGTCACATGGGTATACTAATAGCACTACTCATCCACATTACAGTTTAATAATGGTGCATTTCAGCTCCTTACAGGGAAAGTAGGAATAGGTTCATAGGTCCCTTTGGTCTTGATATGCAGAGTGTTATGTTGTTAGACTGTATTTAACTCTTTGTGATGAAAGATGACCATTGCTCAGTACAACTGACTAGATGTGCTATAGTAATCTTTTTCTGTGCTGTTTTTTTTTCTTCTTTTTTTTTTCTATTTTCCCTCACTGACCATCTGCGCTCCAGAACTTGATTCAGAATGCTAAATCATTCCTTCTTGGGTAGATTTTCATTTGATTATTGCCCATCCCTTTCATTTAGACTCAAATTTGAACCACAGAGTCATCCATACCTTGTGCTCACAGTTTTGTTCTTCAAGGAGATTTGATGGTGAGCACTGAAGTGACTGTGCTGAATTGCTAAAATGAAAAGAGTGGAAACACTAATGCAACTGTCTCATAAATTAGGCAAGTTATCAAAACAGCTGAAAGCAGGTAGGCATGAGAAGATAGTGGAGGTTTCAAAGGGCAGATGGATTACTGGATCCATATTTTTTGGGGGGAGAAAGGGACAAAGACAGAAATTGGAAGAACCGGTATTTTGTGGCTTGTGATTTTGGCCCTTAGTTATATGCATCATCACGTTTCCCACTGTTACTGGAGGTTCCACAGGAACTAAAGAAACTATAGTGTCTCTGTGAGAACACTGTAACCACAAAGGCATATGCAGTGAAGCTGTCAATTCTCACCTGGCACTGTACTTATCCAGAGAGAAGCTGTTTGTCAGTATTCAGCCCTGATGCACTGTTATTACCCAACTAACTGATGCCTCAGTTGAAGTGTATCTGGTAAGAAATAGTACTTGGAGACTCGCAAGGGAAGAAAGACATGCATCTGATGTTGCTTGTATTTGGTGAACATCTTCAGCGGGAGTTTGCTGATGAAAACCAAATGAACTGCATGAAATTAATGTATTCTGGCATCCTTTTCGCTACCAAGAAAATGAAAGCTTAGGCTAACTACTGACATAAGTAAAGATATTTTGTGTTTTGCTAATCACCTTCTGCCTAAGCAAACATGCCTAAACAAATTGCACTATTTATCTCTGATGATTCTTGCAAGACAAAAGCAACCTTTTTATTCATCAACCCGTGGATAAGGTAATCCACCTGTTTCTCATTCAGCTAAGAAATAGATTGTTCTGGGTAGTAAAGGGCTTCCATGGGACTAATGGAGATTAGTATGGTAGCAGACTGGTAGTTCTTTACAGATATCAACTGCCTCTAGTACGAGATCTCACAAATAAATAAGATTAAAACTCCTTAGAGTCAGATGAAGTAAGTTTGTAGAGTCAGGCAGAATTACTTGCCAGTCTCTTCTAGTCTTGCATTCACTGCAATCTATTCAAACTGCTAGAGCAGAATGGGATAGTTCCATGAGAAATGCTGGGGGAATATGTTCCTTCAGTATTCTTTTGGTCAGATGGAGCTAAAGAAAAGAAATGATAAATGGTAAGAATTTTTAATAAAGACTTTGAGACAGAATAGTTAAATAAAAATATCAAGAGCAGTCTAGATTCATTTCACAATCAATGGCACAATCAATTGTACATTGTACAGATTTTAGGAGAAGTTTGAAAATCTGAAGACAAAAGATCAAATTTGTGAATGCTATGTTTTCTAGGAGGAAATGAAAGAGAAAATATACCCTCATTTTATAAATAATTTGTAAAGGAAATCTTTGCAATCAGGTATGGGAGTCTTTTTTTTTTAATAAAAAAAGAAGTGAATTGTACTGCTGACAAATCATCTAATGTAATGATAGTAGACTTCTCCAAAATATAGAGAAGGTTTCAATATTTGCCTGGAATGAAAAGTAAGCTAGATGTTAAACTGAAGCAGCTGGATTTTCTTGATAAAATCTCACCAAAGAACTAGCATTTTTGGCTAAAAACAAATTTTTAGCAGCAGTAGAATCATACCAGTCTGCTCCCACTGTATATATTTTTTTTTCTGCCATTCTTTTGGTATTTCCAAATACTAGTCAGGGACAGCCATTTTAATTCTGTACTGGACTGTGAATCCTTTACTGCTCTTTTTATTGATACATATCTGAGAAATTTTCTTTTTTTTTTCTTTCTTTGCAAAATCAATGTGTGAACTTCACATCAGCCAGATATTAAATAAACAATGGAGGTGTTTTGTTTCTGTTACTGGTTTGTCTTGTTTCATTGGGATCACAGGGTCTCTAACACCAGATTATCTTAAAAGGATTCAATGGGTAATAGAAAGTTACAAATTCTGCATTTCTTTTTCCTGTTCAGAAATAATAGGAGAAAACTGTGTGTTGCTCTTATCATGCATACACTAGTATTTGATGTCCTTTTGGTTTTGCATTTTGACATTCATGCTTTCTAAACAAGTAAGTCTGATTCTTCAATTCTGATCTCAGTGGCTAAAAAATACTGGGCTTTCTGTCAGTAGTAATCAGGCATTAGCAGCAGTCATCTGTTGTAAAACCCAGTAAAACTCTAATTGCCACTGGAATTCTTCCACCTTAATAATATATAATTAAGGTGGAGGAGCAATATACCATATTATGTACCTGTCAGAACACTCAGAGAAAGTGTTTCCATCACCAATGGTTCATTTGAACAGCCTCAAAATGTGCTCTTATTCTCCATAACATGACTATGGACAGTACAAGGAACAAGCCATATATATTTAATTTTGCCCTACTGGTTATGAATACAAAAATAGCTTGATTTGAATGGAGAAACTTTAGAAAGTTTTTCAAGACTAAAGTGTTCATACAAATCACTGTGTTAATTATATATCCCCAAAATTATGCAAATAGTCTTTTTAGTGGTGAATTAATCAATTTTAATCACTTGAAAAATAGCTTGTAAGTGTTTTTTTTTTAATATAAAAATGTGTCAAACTGTTTAAAATTCTTATGGTGAGCTTATATTTAATAGTGCTGTTTTATTTCCTTTTAATAGTGACAGATGAGAACTCCCTATGTTATTTTGGTGTTGAACGACAGACGCAGCACATGATTGCAGGTGTAAACTTCTTCTTCACTGGGTTCCAGATTCTTGTAAAGATTGATAAAGTAATAGTTTATATTTTTACTTCTTTGCGTTTCATTTTAAAAGCCGTTGCCACAACAGCCTAACTAAAAAATGTGCATTAAAACCTCTTCTTTAGAATATAAGTGGATATAAATTGCTTTCTTATCTGAAAGGATGGCAGAAAACAAGTCTCAGGACAAGATCAGAACTTATGCACCTGGATCAGAACTTGTCATTTGTAAAATATTTGATATACCCAGATCTGTTTACTACAGATGCTTGTACGTAAAAAATCTCTGATGCACAATTCTAGGTATTGAAGATACCTAGATATCTAGAGATGACCGATGCTCAATTCTCTCTGTGCCTGCCCCCAGCTGGTCTGTAGCAATCTGCTCTATCAAGCATATCTAACCACCGACCTAGGAAAACATGCTGCAACTGTTCAAGTTGTACTTATCATATCTGGGCTCCTTACTGAATTATTGACTCCCAAAATGTTCAAATATTTTTACTTCTATGATTGACATAGCAGCAACCCCACAAAGCTAGTCAGTCCTTACAAGGTCATGTCTCTCAGAATGTTTTAGAAAGTGTCAATAGAAATTTTTATGAATCTTCCCAGCCCAGGTTTTACCAGCATGCACGATCAAAAGTTCCAACTATATCTTTAGACAGAAGTGAAGCAATGTAACAGTTCCCATTTCCACAGTATTCCAATGCTTATGCAGTGGCTACCTGCAACACATCAGGATTTAATCAAGACATAAATGAAAATATTTAGGATAGTACTGTTATGAAAAATAAATTTTTAGAAAATCTATAGAAATATAATTAGTATCAGGGTGGGGTGGGAGGGGAGGGGGGGTGCGTGGGGGGAGGGGGAATGTATTTTCACAGAATCACAGAATCTCAGAATGGCCAGGATTGAAAGGGACCTCAAGGACCATGAATCTCCAACCCCCTCTGCCACATGCAGGGCCACCAACCTCCCCATTTAATGCTAGACCAGGCTGCCCAGGGCCCCATCCAACCTGGCCTTGAACACCTCCAGGGATGAGGCATCCACAGCCTCACTGGGCAGCCTGTTCCAGCACCTCACCACTCTCTGTAAAGAATTTCCCCCCGACATTCAACCTAAATCTTCCCTCCCTCAACTTAAAACCATTTTCCCCTTCTGCAGTTATCAACCCTTTCAAAGAATTGATTCCCCTCCTGTTTGCAAGCTCCCTATTTTGCAAGAACTGTTCATTTTCTTTCTATCAGTAACAATGATTAGGTACATAGCTACTTCTCTGTGAAGCTACCAGCTAACACTTTGTTGATGAACTAACCATAGGACTATTTTACAGTATGTTTTAATGGTTCAAGGAAGTGTAAAACAAACTATTTAGGAAATTAAACTGAAATCTGGAAGCCATTGTCTTGATACACACAATTACGGAAATAAAATTCAATTTTGTGGCAAATTCAATTTTGCATTCAATAATATTATAGAAGTAAACAAAAAATGAAAGGAAGATTTACAAATAAATGTTACAGAAATATTACACGTGCTTTCAGACTGAGATTAACAAATAATAAAGGACTCGATCTTTAAAATGCATGGCATGTGTTCATGCATTCCTTCTAAAACCTGACTGACTGGGTATGTTGGTTTTTGTTGTTCTTGTTGTTGTTTTGCATTTGCTGAAAGATGTTTAGTGCAAGGACTGACAAAAATTAAGTGAATAAAATTATTTTTGTCAGAATTATCACATCATATTTATGTTTTCATTTAATCTCTTGAGTTTACAATTATTGATAACATATTCAATGCAAGTATACATGCAATGCAAGCATATAATCTGCATTCAGTTTTCTAAATTTCTTGCAGTTCTTACTTGCTTTAACCGAGGAGCATAATGATCTAAAAATTAGGCTCTGATTGGGTTGAGTGAGTAAGAGGTTTATCAGTGCCAGGGCCTCTCTAGGATTTCAACAGGTGATAGAAATCTTCCTCAATCCTTGCTGCAGTGGGAGAAGAACTGCTTTCTTCAAAATATTTTTGTTCATCATCCATGACATCTGTTTCATTAGGCACTGAGGAAGATAAATTTTTAAAGGAATACATGATTTGCTGTGTCGGTGCCACTCTACTTGGAAGCAGCGGAATGGAAAACGAACTCCTTTGTGGACTATTTCTTGAAACAGCACCAGATAATTACTAGAATATTATCCATAACTAAGTATTCTTCATGTGATATCAAACACATGTCAGAGGGGACAGGTATGCTGTAGCATAATTGAACTTAAATTTCTATTTTTGTTCTTTATAAAGCACTTTATATTTCTTTACAGTTATGTTTTACTGCTAGCATACAAGTGAAGACTGTATTTTAGATTTATCTGGCCACAATACCACTGCCGCTGAAGAGGTACAACATGAACTATGGGGATTTTTTTCCATGTTGCAGATGGCATTCAGTTCAGTCCCTTGAGCGTTAGATATTGCTCTTCTTATGAACTTCAACAAAAAAATTGTAGGATCTTTTTCTGCCTTCTTGAGACAGGACTTTTAGTATGCCAGAATGTCTAACTTATCCGCACTGCACTCTTAAAATAGTTTATGAGAAATCTTTCTGAAATACTTTTGATCTTTTAATACAGTATTTTATTCAGGAAGGAGCCCACACATCTTTGTCTGATTCACTCTGATTGAAATGAAACAACGTGACAGAGTCTGTAAGTTGGTCTTTAGAAAGTGAAGTAAAGATGACGACCTGGAGGAATCCTTTGCACACAGGCAGGACTCAGAAATTTCAAAAAATGCTAGTGATGAAACCCTAACTGCCCGGCAATGACTGTCACAGATGTTATTTTTGCAGATAACGGTCTTATGGTACATGAAGCATTAGTCATATCTTTTAAATAATTCAAGAGAATATTAATATCCTCCAACCGCCTTGGACTTCAGAGTGACAGGTGTCACTCTTAAATTACCTTCTCAAAAAAAAAAAAGAAAAAAAAAACAACAGACTATTCAAGGCATGAATTTACTTCAGAACCACCAGATTTAAGTACCTGATCCTCCACAACTTTTGATCCAAAGGAACGGGTTGATACATCTCACATGGCCAGACACGTCAAAAGAGACTTTGGTCTCTTCCTAATACGTATTGATGGAAATCTCTTAGGAGGAAAAATTTGTATTAGTGTGGAATAGAAGATCTGGAAAGAGTCCTCTGAGTGATTTAAAAAGACTGTGAGGATTCAGTCTGCCAGTGGCCTTTCCCGGTTTCAATCAGGGAACTGCTGTAACAAATGAGAGTTAAAAAGAGCTAATAAAACAAATGTGCTGGTGGGCAGAGTGGTGTCAGGAGGGCCTGTTTGACAAATGCTGTTAAGGGAGCCAGAGGCATGCCTTTTTCAGAGACGGATTGTATGTTAGGCTGACAAGGACGAGAAAATGGGATTATGCACCTGCTTGTGGCATGCACCTTGCACTGCTTCTGCCTTACCTTCCCCAAGACTGCACAGCACCCAGACTTCTGTCATGCAGCTCTTTGCAGTTATCTCGCTCCAATTTATCTGAGGGAGAGAAGGTTCTTTGATAAATGTATACCCAGCGTGAGATTAAGAAGAAACCATTCAAATGTTGGTCCGACCACTTTTTTACAAATACTAATCAGGGAGATGGGAAAGGAGATGCTGGTGACATACTATGAATTAGGGTGATGGGGAAGGGAAGGTGGGTGATAGAAAAGATAGGAAAGAAGCAAAAATTGTGTAAAGCGGGAATAGTCACCACCAGGATTCTGCAGCATCCCGATGCATGCTGTTCCAATGGTCTGAGGCAAAAGAACAGGGGGAGAGTAGCATGGTCAGCCTTGGGCAGCAAGCAGTTACCAGGAAGAAGAAGCAGGTTAAGTTCAGGAGGAAGCAGCAGGTCCAGGAGAATCCATCAGCATGCAGGCGTTCCATAGTAAGGGATCTGATGGCAGACACCTCTTGGGGGAGAGCAGCAGCAGCATGGTTGGCCTTAGGCAACAAGCAGGCAGAACGCAGAGCAAGTCCAGGAGGGAGAGAGGCAGGTCATGAGGCTTCTCATGTCAGAAACGTCAACATGATTGTAGGTCCCCTTTTTTATCCTCCCGCCAGCGTGGCATTCCTGGGCGCTTGAGTAAGAGTCATGTGCAGCACCCCCTGAGATGGCCATCTTCCTCAAGATAAGCCCACACAAAAGACTGCTTCCCAGCCATTAATCTGTGGCTTATCTCTCTTGTTTCCCCTGGCCTTGTTCATCTGTGTCCCTCAGACAAAGGATTTTGCAACCCTTGCCCAGGACTAATCCATTTGTGTTCTCCAGACAGAGGATTTCTCAATCCTGATCAGGGACTTGCTTGGGCTTGTTCATCTGTGTTCTCAGCAAGCTTTGAGACAATGATGTAAAAGAACAATCTCTTACAGCAGTATGGGAAACATAAATGGGATCGTGATTATAAGACGACATTAGTGATGTGTGAAAAGGTGCATGTGCTGGTTGTCTGTTCTCTTCATGCTTTTGTATAGTTTTGATGCCATGTTGCTCTCACTTCTGCTGCAGCCTACCCAGTGTTGTGTTCCTCAGCTCTGTTTCATAGATGTAGAAAAGAGAATACCTTCTGCTTTTACTCTGCAGCGTGGAGTAGTACTGCTATATATGCCTTCTGCAAAAATTAAGTAAAACTCTAGTTACCTTCCCTCTCTGAAACAAACAAACAAACAAAAAACAAAAAAGCACAAAAACACCTTCACTCTCACCTTTGTCTGTTACCTAAGTAACAAGAAACACAGCTTCTCCTTGTTCATCATCAAGAAGCACTATGAGATGGAATGAAATCCAAACATCAGGCTACGGTTGTTTCACAAATCCTCTCACCAGCCATCAATGACAGCATGTTTGAACTGTCTCAATGGCTCAAAACAGGAGAAGAGAAAGTGATCACAGAATAAAATCTTCTGGACACGAGGGAAGCAAAATGGGGTTTTATGGCCAAATACCCACTTCAAAAGATGTTTACAAATTTAACATACAAACTGAAGACATTATTTCCAACACCCATAGAAAAGCCGTAAGCACGAAACTCTATAACTGGAGGCCAAACCCCCTTTATGGAGAAACTACCCATGTCCCCATCTGGGTTTAGGGTGGCATTCACCCTGCAGGCACAAGCTGCCAGCAGCTCCTTGGCAGCTGCAGCCCATGCCAGCTGTACCAGGGCTGCACACAATTTCCTCAGGGCCTGAGAATGTGATCAGGAGCTTCCAAAAGTCCCCAGTGTCCTTGCCTTGCTGTCCAAGCCCTGGACGCAGCTGAGGACATTCTGCTTTGCGTCTCTAGGTAATTCTTTTATTTTCATTTAAACAGTAAATTTGGAAAGAGCAATGGTTTGGCTGTCTCTTTAGTACCATTGCATTCCTTTGCATTCGATCTGTCTGTTTTTTGCTATTCCAGGGAGGCAGGGGGAGGAGTAAGAAGGACATAGTAAGACTTTGCGGTATCTGTGGTACAAACAAGTATTTTTTATGGTTTGTATTAGAAAGTTGACTTGGACTTGTGTTGGAACTTGAGCAGGAATCTGATGTGATTGACAGTGACAAATGGTAACACTCTATTCAAGGAAAATTAGTATATACCTGCTATGATGAGTGATAAAGGCATTAAAGCTCAAGTTTATTTCTGCTTTTAAAAGATCCTTTATTTTTCAGAAGTACTTTTTTCAGTGCAGTTGCAGCTGTCAGCGCTGATGGGGTTGAGTTAATTAATTAATATCTTTTACTCATGCTCTGTAAAAAGTCTAAATAGCCTAATTAAAAATCTGTTTCAATTTTCTTTTTAAGTAGTGATAACAATGATAATAACAAAGCAGGTCCTTCATCTGCAATTCTGACTTTGATCTGCCCAAGACTGTGGCTTGAATAAGGGAGAAAAAAAGAGGAAACAGAAAGAAAAATTACAGCTATTGTCAAAACGAAAATATTTTTCCTTTTATATTCTATATTTTCATAAATTTGTGTGATGCCATGCAATTTATTTCCTATGGCTGATAGTTGCTATAGTTCTTTATACCTTTTTATCCTTTCTTCTGTATCAATCTCACTCTGTATGCTTGTGACGAATAACAGATGCCAGTGTTCTTGAGAATTTTCTGGCACAGATTTGTGTACTGTTGAGTGGAAGGCAGACTTTGTGTCACAGAAAGGGTTAATCACAGCTGCTGCCTTTTGTATTACATGAGTCTAAGAATTATTTTCAATTGGACATAGCTGCCAGTTCACTTCCAGGAGCTGATATCTATCCCATCTGTGGAAATTCATAACTGTACCAAGTTCTGATATTCCAAGGAAAACATGGAGTTTGAAAGTGAAGAAAGACCTTCTGTAAATAACAGCCCAGGAGACACAAAGTGTCTTCATGACCACTTAGAGATACAATCTGAATCTCACACAGGGGGGACATCTAGGAGAAGTTCTACTGATTTGCAGGGAATGGTTAAGACACACAAATTTTATTATCTAAATTTATTTCCATAGTGCTGTTGGTTTAGTCTAGAAAATTCTTTCTATTCAGGGAATCCAAATCCTTAGTGTTTTTTCTTAGAAGAGCTAGGGAAGAATTAAAATCTGATACTCTTGAGGCCTTGGCTGGAATTATTTTTGTGGGGTATCTTTTGCTAATATGACTGAGGGGGACAAGTCAAAGCTTGTGTGCCTAACACATAATCTTTAGCTCAATATAACATAATTTAACTTAATGGAACATAATGTATAATAACATAATGACTTGCCACAAGCAGAAGATAAGTAGCTAAATGAAAATAAAGTGAGGCTTCCCCTTGTTTGTTAAGGTCAGAATGAGTAGACTGTCTTGAGCTACCCCAGTGGAGTTTACACTAGAGAGGATATGTAGAGTACTAATTTTACCCCATATTAATTTTCAAGGTACTTGGCACAGCAACATGTATTTTTCTTTGTCTTTTTTAGAATGCTTTTGCCAGTACGCTCAAATATGAGCTTATCTGAAAGAAAAAAAAAAGTAATAATGCTGGTTGCTGCAGATTCTTTTTTTAGGAGTAAAGTCTGAGACAAACTTGAAAAGTCTCAGTGTAAATTTGGAGTTGGGTCTGAATTTTGGAGCTCAGAAGTAACTCATTTATTTTGCTACATATATTTCTGTGATGAATTAGGGCTGCTCCAAAAGTAATGCTCCCTATTTTATTATGTTGGCCCCTGATATCTATGGCATCCCCGCCAATATCCCCTGACATTTTGTTACCGTGTAACAGATGACAGCAAAGGGGTGGTCTGACAGAATGAAATACTGACAGGGAAGTGCTTTTGAAGCAAAGGTGTGTCACTGAATTCCTCCATGTGGGAAAAAGCGGCAGCCACTGACATTCATCAACGCTTGCTGAACATTGATGGAGACCAAACAGTAGATGTGAGCACAGTAAGGCAGTGGATGGTGTGTTTCAGCAGAGTGGTGACAGCAACAGTAGTCACCTCTTCTGATGCACAGCTTGTCATGCAGTCTTGTTCATTGCTGTCAGAAATGCATAGCTTATAGTGGTGGTTATTTTGAAAAAGAGTGTTGTATGGCTGAGGATGTGCCCTATCAACTAGTGTTGCACTCTTTGTTTATGTTGTAGTTTCCATGGAAATAAGTAAGTGGCACTACTTTTGGAGGGACCTACATACTTCTGAGTCTTGTGATTTTAAAATAGGAAATTGTTTTCAAAGTTTTGAAAGCACTGTCATTTTTTCCCCCTCTTCTCAAACAAAAATATATCAGAAGGCATGTAGTCATCTTTCTTTGAAAGAGTATTTTTGATCAGGAAGCACTCTAAGTTTGTTAGGATGCTAGAACTGTTCTCACTCGATATTCTGTCAACAGCAGCCCACGTTTCTATTATTTGGCCACTGCTGTATTCTGTACAACATTAACCTTGGATGCAACTTTTTCTATAGAAAAAGACTATTAAAGTGACTTTCTGAACATTACATATTAAAAAGGATTCAGTTCCAGATATACCTTCTTCACTACCCTGGAGGCTTTCTGTGAAAATTTTCCAGGTATAAAAGTAAAGCCACAAGTATTGTAATAAGAAAATTCTCTCTTAAAATAGAAAAAATAAAGTACATTAAATGAAAAAACAAGGCGCAAAATATGGAGTTGCTAAATCTCATCCAAACTTATCTAAGTTGACATGCTGCAGTAGATGCCCTTCCTGAATTTAGCTCATAGTATCACAATAGATTTAAAGAAAACACACCTAAACAAGGAAAGTTGCTCCATACTAATTTTTCTTCACTGTCTCTCTACAGATATATCAGAGAAAGGATATCTTGTAACAACCTTGTTTCCTGGGTTTTAAACAGTTTTATAATCAGTGGAACTTATTAGATATTAGAAATGATTAATCAGAATGTCACACTCAGACTGGTTACTTCAGCAATTTGGTAGTATTATGTATAATTGGGAGTATTGTCTATGGTAAAGTGGAACACTCAGTATCATAGATATTTTCTTCTGTATCATGACTTTTTATCATGTAGCTTTGGAGAAAATTCTTTCTGTGAAACCTAACCTGTGAAATGTCCCTTAATGAGCCTGGAATGCCAAGGTGATGTGACCCCAGTGTACCTGTCAGCTGTCCTCCAGCAAAGGTTGACTTGAATTCAGAGCAGTCAGCCTACAGAGAGAAACAATCACAATTGTATTCTGCACTCATCTGTCAGTAGTTGACATTAAATGTAGGACAGATCTACCATGGTGTTCAATTAATTGTCTCCTACACATTAAAGTAGGAGTTTATAAGTATTATGTATCTAACTCTCACTGAAAAAATGATTCACACTGATTTATCAGAAGGCTTACAATTTATGGTTTATAACAATGCTTAAATGTTGCTAAATTTAATCACAATCAGACAATAGACCTAGATTTTTTTTGTTCTATTTCTATAGTATATCCATAATAAGTCTAATTTTGTCATATTGATTCCCAAAATCTTGCAACTCTCATTCATAAAATATTAATCATGAAAGAAAAACAATTATTTTAGAGTTTTGCTAATGCTCCATAGAAGGTCAAAATGACTATATCTCTGACTAACCACAAGGGCATCAGAATCTGAATCTGCTCATGTTTTATAATGAAAAACAGAGTCTTATCATTGCAGCTGAATGAAAGTCTCACTCCTAAATAACAGACAAATCAACAATAAAAAGACTGGAAATGCCTACTTCAGAGAAATCCATCCAGTACCAACCAAAATACTAGTATTTTTCTTCATGGGTATACAGGCTCACCAACAGATGTAATTCAAATCCTCTATTTGCTTCTGCATGTGTTTTTACTATTCACCGGATTGAATACCTCTCACTTCCTCTCTAGCTTTATACCTCCATCCTGTATTTGTTCTTATCAGATAATTGCTGACTATTTCTGATTACAGCATACTCCCAGGATTCATAATATATATGGGAGGTAAGGTTAAGTATCTTGTCCATGACCCTGAAGTTCTGAACATGCACTAACATATCAAATCTTTTGCTTTTGCTTAGTTTGATTTTGTAGCGCTGAACTCCAAGAATTCCTCAGTAACGCGTTAGAAGACAAGCTCAAATTTCATTCTAAATTTGCTTGTTGACCAACAATTTTACTTAATGCTTCCTTGAATCAGTACAAAAGACTTCCCTCTTAACACTCAGTAATTCAATGTGGTGTACTTTCTCTATTCCCTTTTCAATAAGGTGGCAACCCAAGAATCATCTCAAAAAACATCTGTATATTTCTACTTTGATTATATGAACAACATAACTTTTTCCAACTAAAGTCATTTTGTATTTTTGTGATTCTGTGATTCATCTATAAACAGGATCTTATAGTACAACTTCTGAAACAGTAAACCTCAGACTCTTCCTAAGATAAAATATTCAAATAAATAAATGATTTTATTTGATTCATTAGTTAGGACTTCCACTGAAATACACATTATCTGAGATCAAGGCACATGGTTACATACAGACATCTGTAGCAGCACATAGCTGCTGTTAGTAAGACCGTTTTCTCTACTCAGAAAGCCATAAAGAGAAATCTTTATTTTGTTTGTATTTAACACAGACTTTTATATCTCAGGAATCTGAGAAGGGACTCAAGCCAAGAGCATTTCCCCATTGTGTCTGAGACCTGATGGGAAGAAAATGAGGAGAAATTTTGTAAGTCCAAGTTTGCATATTACTTGTAAGAACCGAAGTAATTTTATATTTTCTATTTTTGTTATGGTTAAAAATATGAACAAGGAGGGAGAAATGGCATTTTATACAAGATGATGTCCTATCCAATTAAACAGTGATGGATCCCACCAAAATGCATTCTGTGTCAGCTTAAATACGTTATGTTAGGGTTGAAGATCTGTATGGATATTCTCTTGGCCTTCTGCATAATGTGGATTTCACAGTTTAGAATTTAAGAAGCTCCTAAATTTGAGCCAGATGCTCAACTTCAGATTTTAACTAAAGTTTTAACAATGCCTAAATTTAGTTTTGAGAATTTCTCTTGCCCAACCATCTAAAGAAGAAATACAATGTCCTCTATAATTTTCAGATGATGAATCTTATGGGTCATGAACAAACAGCAGAACCTTGTTTACCTGGTTCTTTGCAAACTAATTATCTCCAATAAATGTTACACCCATCTGCCTTGACTTTGACCTCCCTGGAGGGAACAAATAAAACTTTCAATGCAGTTGCCTAGAGCTATACTTTTTGTAAGGTATTTTGTGCACTATAGCTTTAGCCTCCTTCCAGAGTGAGTGTTTTGCATCTAGAAAGAATGCAGAGGTTGCAGAAACTGCCAAGAAATTCTTTCTGGCCACTGGGCTGATGTGTAAAATTGATTTCCAGATGTATTCTCTCACTTTCTCTGCTCTTATATTTTGGTTTCAGATATCAGTATGTGAATGAGGGCAGAGCAAAAATAGCAATAAAGGAAATAAGGCATGGAGGCAAGAGTGCAAGTGGTAGAAGCTGAAATGGAAACAGTGAAGGAGAGACAACACATTCAGTCATACAAACATACATGCCTGTATATAGTTTACATTTCAGGATCTTGCTACATAAGGACAAAATTCAGACATGAATATTTTATTCAGTTTTCTCTTGTAATATACCCCAAGCATTTATTACTTTATTTGAATGGTAATACAAATGGAAGCAATCTTGACTTTGCAATATTTATTAGCTCTGTGCTTGATGAGGCAATATTCCTCCCACCTCATGCTAGTAGCTTAGCTGTCAAAATACAGATGACCCAACATATGTAATTGTTCACATAGAATAGAATTAATAACAGGAAGACAAGTAATTAAGGACAAGGACTTTATTTTAGTATCACACATCCTAACACACTTTACTAACCACTGAGCTATCTGCTGTTCTGTTGATGTTAATATAATTCCACAGAACATTTAGGTTTTCATAAAAGAGCATTTTTCAAATGAATATGTTTATTTCTAAAATGTTTTTGTCAGCCTTAGTGAGGACAGGCTAAAAGAGTGAAGGGAGGAACAGGAGTTTATCAGAACACACTGAATACTGAACACCAAGTAATAAAAGCTTAATGTAACAAATTTCATCAGGAATAAGGGAATTGAGCTTTGTCTCTGAGCTTTGGATAGAAAATGGCTATCATTTTTTTATTTGTGTCAGGTTTGAAGTGTGACAAGGCAGAAGGAAAAGTCCTGATGGTGACTGTTCAGTGAGCCTTCATTTCTGCCTCTTGTGCTCCGGATAAACATATTCCTTTCCTTGTACTTTGCCATAGAGCCAGGTGCTTATATCTCCTGGAGGGAAGATGAGAAGTGCAAATGCCAGCCTCTGTAGCAGAGAAGAGCTTACTATAGGTTCCCTAGTAAGAACTGTTCAAGATGGTTTCTGATTTCATGTGACGATGACATTTATGTAGAAGCATGCTGGCTTGAGGGCACTTTTCTGCTAAAATCACTTTCAAGCTCTGCCCACACACATAATTTCACAAGTGTGAAATTATAAGCAATGCACTGAATAGATTGCTCAAGTTTTTAAATTATTCTCATAATAATTGTTAGTGTTTTTACTCTTCTAAGTTTGTTTACAGCTTTATAAAAACTTGTTTATAATCACCAATATTTTGTACTAAATTTGATGTTTCTTATGAATGTTTCTTATAATCTGTGAAAAATCTGTTTTTCCATAATATTTTTGCATACTATCTTGGTGATTTTGCGGCATATAAGCTATTAATACTTTCAAAAGTGCTCAGTAGTACTTAGATGAACTTCAGAAGTATGTACATTAATGTCAGCACATCAAGAGTCTTCCAAAAAATCAAAATAAAAGAAGTTAACAATTTCATAGGTTTAAAATGGTGTCTTTATTAGCTCTGTAACTGTGATTAAGAATCAAAGTGGAGAAAATTACCTAAATTTACCCTCCCCCTTAGTCAGCAGTAAGTTGTGTAGGACCCTCCCTAAACCAAATAAGGCCAGGAAGAATGTGCTAAGCATTGAGTGTGCTAAGAATAAAGTTGAGCTGGGGTGGATAAGGTTACTTTGAACTCCGTATTTCATGTTTCCTGACATACCCCCCCAAAGAACAGCAATTATGTTAGTGAGGCTGCAGTAGTGTTAAACAGCTCTTTCCCAGTTCTTTTGTTTTGTTGGGGTTTTTTTTTGCTGCTTCTCCATGCTTTCCTTCCCTGTTTAGAGATGAGCCTTTCTGCTGTTTGTTTGCCATGCGCATGGTTCTTAGGATATTAGAGAAAACTCACTGGAAGGCATGGCTATTTTTGTTAGAGGCTGATACTTAAGACTGAGCTTGAAGTATTGCTGCTGGAAGGCCTGAGGTTGCTCGGTGAGGGCAGGAGTCTGCAGAGGAAAGAGAAAGTTCAGAGGGGCACAAAAGAAGAACGAACAGAATTAGAAAAAGTGGAGTACCTCCCTCCTGCTTGTTCTGCAGCTCCTGCAAGAGTGAGCAACCCAGAGGTATTATCTAAGCTGCCACTGTAGATCTTGACCTTTTTAACAGAGTATCTCTTACCATCATCATCATGGCCGAGGTTACACCAGAAGGTACGGTAACTATTTTCAAATATAATTAAGCAAAAATGATATGTACTTTGACAGTGCAATTGAGCTGCTGTGTCAATATGATTTATTGCTCTTAGAATACAGTTATTTCACTCCAGGATCATTTCAACTGTTTGTTGGGTTGCTTTCTTCCTCTCTTTCTTGTCTTTGGGTTGTGGTGTGTTGGTTTTTTTTTTTTTGTTTGTTTGTTTGTTTTCTTTTTCACTTGTAGGCAGAATTTTTACCAGTTTCAGAAGCAAGTTTTTTGTACACCTCTAAAAATAGCATTAGCCTCACATGCAGAGCATCTCCATTGGAGTGATACAAGAAAGAGGAATGCCTGAATGCCAGGTGTTTCCACTGTTAATTGTTTTCTCAGGTAAATCATTGGTGGTCCCTTACAGGCAGAAATTTTCCCAAGTATAAACAAGGGAGCTTAGTTATTGGCCCTGATTTTTTTATGAAGCGCAGAGCATTTGTGAACTTCACATCAGGTTACTGCAGGGTGAAAGCTACTTGTCCTTCAACCCTTATTCAGGTAAACTTCTAAAAGAGTCAGTGAAAGTTGTACTGAAATGATTATTCCAGAGTTTGGCCTGCAAGAATGAAAGGCAGTTGTATAACCTATAAATACATATTCTACAGTATGAATATTTCATGTACTTCAATATTTCCTGACCATTCATATTTAAATAACATTGTAGATGCATAACAATATTTTATCAACCACAGCGAGACAGAATATTTTTAAAACTCAGCTTCTTTAATACTGATTTTTTCAGTTCAATTTCATTTCTCTCTTTTATTTCAGTGTGGATTACTCGACTGTTTATCCAAATTTAACAATGACACCACATACACACAAAAAAGAAAAAAGAAAAAAAAAAAAAAACAGAAAACCCCAACAACATACAAACAAACAAAAAAAACAGGCACAAAAGTTTAAAACATTCTTCTGAAAGTTATTTTTATTCTACTTGTCAAGGCTATGTACATTTTAGTGTACCAAAGTTGTACTTTTTGTCTTCTATTTTTCATTATTATTTTTAAGAGGATTTGTATTAAGCAGTATTAGAGAGTGAACCAAATTGTCTTCCAAAAATTCATGTTAGAAATATGTCAGGCTGTACAATCCTTGTCTGATGTCCACTTAACCACAGCAAGTAGACAATGTGGGGATGATTTTCTGATCACCAGTTGGATGGATCTATAAGCCACTTCTGGCTGCAAATACTGCCAAAACATGTATCTCTGTATGACAGCCCTAATCCGAATGCTTGCACTAGTTTATTTGGAATTTCTTAACTGGTTTTGTTGAAAACATTGATTACTTTGTAGTTGTTATCAGGAAATCTATGAAATTACATTTGTTTTCCAAAATGTGTACATTAACACCATCACTGTTAGAGGAGCATTGTAGAATTACTTCTTGCAATGCTCTCCAAGCAAAACAAAGTAAAAAATATCAAGATTCTTTGAAATTTGTAGCAAGCTTAAATGACTTTTTAGTCCAAAAGTGTTTTTTCAATAACTTAGCTAATCAAAGAAAGAAGATAAAAGATCCTAAAAAAAAAACCCAACAAACATGGGATCTGAAAATGTTTTTATAGTGTTTACGAGTGCTCCTTAGCTGTCACAGTGCCTGCTTTTGCTTTTGTGCAAATCAGTAGACTTAGGTGACAAGAGGCATCAATCAGCTCCTCAGTACCTGTCTTTCAGCAGGACAGGCAAATTCGCTAGAGAATAGCTGTTGTTCTTTTGTATATTTGGAATAGGCTTATTTTGATTGGCTGATTTTTAAACTTCATCCATGAGGTGGAAATTGTACTCATGGTAAAAAACTAAGAATTCAGCCTGAGACTAATGTTCCACTGCAGTTTATTTTCCTCTGGGGCTACTCCTGGCAGTCACAAATAAATCTGAAAGTTTAGGTCTAAAATTCAGCAACTTACAGTTTCTGCAAACAAACAAACAAAAAAAGTATGTCTTGTTTTATATAATGCCTTTTTGATTTTTTTTTTTTTTTATTATTATTCTTATTTTTTCTCAGGCTGTTATTTGCTCAGGTCTTAATGATTTCACTAGGTTTAAAATCCTTGCTCAAAGTGGTTGGAATTCTAACCTCTGTTTTGTAATGTCAGCCACATCTCACTCTTTGTCCATGGAGTAACATTCTGACATATCAGAGTGTGTATAGCACTGTGTAAGGAGCCATGCAGGCCTTGGGTCTGCCATGGCCAGTGTGGCTACTGATTTATGGAGGTGGTTCAGCCTGGACATATTGATACTGTTGACACACATCTCAAGATATTTTCTGACAGCCAATGCCATGGCCTATGGTAGGCAGATACATTGGCTTGATGGAGTGCTCTTTCAGATTGACCTCACTGTAATGACAATGACAAAATTTCACTGAAAAATGTATTCACAAAGCAACGACTCCTTGAACTGTAAGACTCACATGCTGCCTCTACATTATCATAACAACAAATTGCATGATGTTCAGATTTACTGGTGAAGTATACCTGGCAAAAGGCAAAAAGTAATCTGTGAAGACAGCAACCTATTAATATCCTGAGAAAGCTGCCAGGACTTAGGTATCCTGCTGGTAAATATTTAGAAGATTCCAAGGGATTATCTTCAGCATTCTCATATTACATGTAACTGCAATCGCAGAGTTGCACTACTGAAAGCTGGAAGTCCATACAACTGTGTACAAATAAAAGTTCAGTAGAGATATGACTACTCTGTCTTTGTAATGCTCTCAGGAATTGTAGTAGTTGTTATTTATAGTCATTACTATTATTATTATTATTAATATTAATTTCAGCTGCTGCTGAGATTTTATAAATGTCAAAGACTTCCATGACCTCTTAGGAGCTTGCCTGGAAAGACAGGGGTATCTATTTATGCACCTATGCTGTGCTTATGAACACAGTGATTGGCCTGGGCTCTATGGCACACACAGTTAGAGCTGCCACCACTGAAATATGAATACAGAAACCCTTGTTGCTCTGAGAAATGGCTTGTATCAATATACAGCTTTATCTGTATGTGTACGATAGCTGCAGCAGCTGCCCTATACTTGGTCATTTCTACCAGCCCAATCTACCACAGGTCGCATAGCAAAGCTGATGGCCATCCTCTGGCACATTTTCCTCCCACACATGGAAGAATGAGCAGAGGCTTAGAAGCATTCAGAGCCTCTCCTTGCTTCAATGCACTGGAGGCTGTGCACTGATCTGTTCCAGAGAGGTGAGGAGAGCAGAAAGATGAGGTTTCTCCTCCAGCTGTTTGTCTGCCACAATTTATTTCCCCAGTGGAGCAAGAGAGAAGCAGGCATCGAACAGAAATGTGTCAGTGAGTCACAATTTGGTCCTTATTTTATTGCTGAGAGCTATGCGACTACACATTTTCTCAGAGTAGGCTGCAAGACAGGTGAGCCCTGAGGCTACAGGCAGCTTGTCAGTGACAAACTCCAAATTAGCTTGTGACTTTTGGTCCTCGTCTCTGGCTGTTTGATAACTACTGAAAGTCTTAAGATGTAGAACATTTCAAAAAGCAGATTTAATGTGATCTGCATGTTTGAAAATGAATATACATTAAACCTGAAAAATATGGGAAATAACGTGCAAGAGCCAGCAGGTAAAGTGATAAAGACTTGCAGAGGGCAATGGCCAGAAACTAGCAATAGTTTTCAGTAGGCAATAACTAGCAAAGTCACTGTTGGCTACTTTTCATGGTAATTCACAAAGTGCTGCTAGTTCTGCTGGCAGCAAAAGCAGCCTAGGTGAATGAATTAGGTTAGATTATTCGGTGTTATCGTTCATTTTGATTAAGTCATGTGAGATGTTTCCTGTCCTTTGGTTAGACTGTTAGATTTAGAAAGTTTATATAGAATTTATTTGCAAGAAGACAATTTGCAATATGAAAGGATATAATCTTTTTCATGCCTCAAGTGTTGACAAAGAAGAAAATAGACTGCCTTCTGCAGGGAAAAGAGGAAATAAAAACAGGATAATTTTGGCAATGACTTCTTTGAAGCAATCATTCTTCTCCCATTCAAAAGTAAAGTCAACAGCCTTATTATCTGGAAAGAAAAAGAAAACTCAGGACTGCCTGTAAAAATGTAAACCTTCCAGGGTAACAGAAGCTGCGTATTCTCTCTGAAGTTCCACAAAACTTGGATTTCCCTCTGCCTATATTTTGAACACCTGAGCTGATTGGTCTGTCTGGCACTTTGTAGCCTGAGGCAAGCAGGCCTGTGACCAAATTTGCTAACCTAAATTTCAGGCTTAAAAATTAGAGGGCACTTTTACTCACAGCTGCAACACTATGCATGCGTGTTTAATCAGTACAGAGACTTAACAGACTCTTACTTTAGGGATCCCTCTGGAAAGTGGAATTAGCTATGGACAGTGGGAAGGCTTAGAACATGTAAACAGAGCATAATCTAACATGCAGTGACACTGCCCTGTCATGGTCTAAAAATTGACTGTGCACAGCTAACTTGTGTTTATGAGTGTGTTAATGGTGTGAACACAGGTTGGACCATTTATTTTATTATTCTTTTTTTTTTTAAAGATCTTTGTGCTCAGCAGCATTTGGAACATTTTTATGGTTACTTTCATAACGAGTGAGATATAAAATCTTGGCAACATTTTCAAATGATAAGTGTGTCCAGCTCCCACTGATTCCAAAATGAAATCTGTGCAACCTGTTAGATTCACAAAAGCGCCAATCAGGTACCTAATCCTAGAAAAAAATCTATAAATATTTTGAGAGGTTCTGCTCATTGCCTACAATGTAAACACTAAGGGGTGGATTCATGCTGCTTCTGCTGCCATAATTAAACCTTCAAAATCTGAGCTCTGTTCTGTAGAGCAGAGTTTGATTTAGGTTAAACTACATTTCATAATGCAGGTCTGGCATCAGTCCAGAACACACTGAGGACAGGGAAACTGGAGGTGCCCTCTGCAAGGCAAGGCAGCTGCTTGTGGGAATGGCAAAGCTTTCCTGTTCTCTCTGATGCCAGTATTGGCTGGTTTCTGCTCTGCTTAAGCAGATTGAAGTAGTGGACAGTACTCACTTTACTAGCTTAAATGATATTTAAAGCAGAAGAGGGTAGATTGCTTTAAATTAAAATAATTGAAAAACCTTTTAAATCACCAATTTTAATCATGATTTAAATCAACAAACAGGAAATATGGATTTGAAAGCAGCAATTTTAATATTATTTTTGCAGTTGTTTTCCAGGAAAAAGAATGAAAATGAGAGACTGATTTCTACTGGCTGATTATTAATAACTTTAATGGCTTGATCATAGTTTTTCATTTAAACAAAAGTGAATTTGTTAGAAAGTAGTATAAAAGTGTAGCCCTTACCACATGTTCTCTTACTTTCAAATTAATTTTTTAAAATATTAATTTTTAAAAGCATTTAATAAAAACTTGGGTTTGTTACTCAAAAAGTAGCAGCGATTGTATTTCCTGCCTTCCCAGAATGTAGCATCATTTGAGTAGAACTTATGAAGAACTACTGAAAATGAATACTGATATGTCTTCAGCAGTTGCAGATGCATAGATAGTGAAAAACAGCAACAGTGGCTAAGATCACACTGAGAACAGAGGACATGAAGTAGATAAGGGGGTCTGAACTTTAAAGTCACTACATCTAAAGACTTAGCTTGAAATTATGAATGTCTAGCTATGCTTCTCATCCATTTGATCCCACAGTCATGTTCTCTTGGCAGTTGTAAATGTTTTCATTCAAAATTCTGATTATTTCATATTTAGGTCTTAGTCCTGTCTCTCTATACAAATCTTTGGTGCATTAAGATAGAACAGTTTAGGCTTTCGATCACTGAGTGGAAATATGCAAACTCACTGGATTTTGAGAAAAAGAGCTAAACTAACAGAGCAGATCATGTAAGGTATACACAGATGCTAAACAGCAAAGCAGTAGAAAGCACTGGATTTTTTTTTCATTCAAAACTGTTTCATACACTGAATCTACCCTGTATAACAATTATAATCAAGACAGTTCAGTTGCTCAAATCACGGTCAGTGTTTGCTTTACCCTTAGGAATCTGAGTGAAAAAGCTATGGTTTTAAGTCCTCAATAAGCACCACTCCCACTTGAGTCCTGCGTTTCCTTTGAGCTTTTTTTAGAATCAGTTTTACAGTGTCTCTGGACTGAAAGTTCTGCTTGGTGCTACATGAAATCATTTTCCATAAGAATGAAAATACAAAATGCCAGGCATAGAAAAACTTTCTCACTGTAGAAGTGTCCTTTTTCTATCTTCAAAGATAGTATTAAAAAATCCTTTACAAATATGTAATGAGTAAAGACCTGCTACTGCCTGTACATGCTTATGTTCTCACAACTTCAAAAGTATCTCTGTACCTTTGCCTGGAGTCAAATTGTCAAAGGCACAATGAATCTCAGCTTTTGTAGCCTCCTTTGGTATGTAAATTAACTCTTTTTTTTTTCCTTTATTCTATTATGTAGATTTAAGTTGTGGTTCTCTATGCATGTCAGGAAGGCTAAATCTTGTTTCAATCTCTGCTAATTCACAATTGACACAATTACCATAAATATAGTTTTCTGGTAACTATTTTACTGTTTCAGACGCATAATTTTACACATTATTCAAATGTTAAGATCCTCGTTTTACTTGGGCTTTTTCCTCCTATAATGGCTAGAACCTTAGTTGTTAGTTTTGGCCTCAGATTTATCTGTGTAATTCCTACTGAAGTCAGTTGGGGGATGTAAGCATGTGACACATATTACAACAACTTAACATCCCAAAAAGGCAACATCACATGTATGATGAAGTTCAAGCTAACTACTTCATAATTTTTAAATTTCAATATATAACCAGCAATTGTAACTTGAAATCAGCATAACTTATTTCAACTGTTTTTCCTTGTTTTAAAGAAAAACTTTAAATCTTTTTCTTCTTAGAGATTTTTCATATTATCATTCATGGTAGGAGTTAAAATTGTGAGCATTTCACGAGGTGTAAAAACCATACTCATGTCTTTAAAAATTTACTGTTGCTTTTCTTTTATTTTTTCACCAAGAATATTGTTGTGACTATTAATAGCTAAAGGTCTCTGACAATTGTGGCCTTTTTTTGCATGGCACTGCTACATGACTGTATGGCTGACTCTACCCTATCACCTGGTGCAGCTTCTAATGCTTCTAATCTCTGTGTGTCACAACCCCTACTAAAGTTGATAAAAACGTTATTTTGGTAGTAGAGTGTGCATTCTGAGGTACAAGGGTTTCTGCTGCTTCAAAAAAGAGTGATTTGACAGTGCTCAAAAACTTTTCTCCTCTCCCTTTCTGGTGTCAATATGTTCCTTTTTTTCTGCTCCCCATTCTGTCTTGCACTTCACACACATATGCTGGTATGTGTACATGCACTTCTGGCAGATACTGTCCTCTTCAAAGAGAGGTGACATAGTTAGTGGGCATTGCGAGGATGAACTGATGACTGGACTTGGTGATCTTAGAGGTCTTTTCCTACCCTTACGATTCTATGATTCTATGATAATAGTTATTTACAAACGTTGTAAGGTTTTAACATTGTATCTACTGTATCTGCAAACTCAGCCACTTTCACCATTATTATTTTCATTTATCCGTTTACATTTTTTTAGCACTTTTCAAATATGAACATCATTTCATCTTTCAGGTGTTCCTTCTTTCTCTGAAAATTCCTGGGCAGACAGATAATTTGGTTTTATCTTCTTCTTAAAATAGGTGTAGATCAGTTCCATTGGAGAAATTGTATTGTCAACTGTAGTCTGCTGGAGGAAGAATTTTCCAAGTGAAATTATTTAACTAGCAAAAAATCCTCTTTATAATGCTATTATGTGTCTTTTCATATTCAAGAATCTTATTTTCAGCCAGTTTTACTTCTCCCTGTCATCTTGTCATTGCATGAATAAGCAGGAATTAAGACCTTTCCTCTTGTCCTGTAGGTTTGCAAAAACTTGTGGAGACATTTCAGCTCTCGTTTCTGTAGCTACACAGGACATTAAAAAAATGGCTATGATTAATATTAGTTTATTGCATTTACAATTAGAAAGGAACAGTGAAATAAATCTTGTATTAGTAAATCCTTAAAAAATCCCTAGATCTGTTTCCCACCCAGCAATACTCATTTTCTCAGATACCTGAGCAGCCTGCAGCACTGTATAATGTGAAGATCAATCCCTAGACTAAAAGCCAAAACTAAATAAAGTCACATATATCTTTTTCTTTTTTTTTGTCATAAGTATAGCCATCTAAGATCAAGTTAGAACAAAATTGCATGATGTGTGCTAAAAAATATGTAGTATTCACAACTTTGAATTCCTAGTTGTACACTGCATTCCTCTTTCTCTTGTCGGTTTTCAAATTGTAACATAAGCAAAAACACAGGTATGTGCATTTTCATTTAGAATATGCTTTATTTATGTAAACATCAAGTAAGCACAAAATAGAACATGAATGCATTTTAAAATAGAATATTTTATGTGTTCTTCAAATAGAGAAATGAGGATTTTAAAATCTTAAAGCCTAGAGCACTTCATGAAGAACTGCACCCTGTCTTAAGGTCTGTGATTTTGCAGGATCATGTCATAAAACCTTCAGTATCTTCAGCGTGCTTTCGAAAGCTTGCTTCATAGTAATAGTTGTCATGTTAGTTTCCTCACTAAAACCTAAGACAGTTTTTGTCAACTGTCCGTAAGGAATATACAAATGAAAAATCCTTCCCACAGATTCAGTAATTCAATTAGTGTCAGTGAAAACTCCACTAATAGTTTGTGCTTTTAGAGGATTTGTGCTCTGCAGTCATATTCTTGAACATCACATCCCACCATTTTTTTCTACATCAATTCTATTTTTATTCTACTTTTACCACTTACTGTAAACTCTTTTACATTTGAGAATTCACTGAATCTGTCAAGTTAATGCCTTTGAAATCATTATTGTTCCTGGTACAAACACAGTCCTTGTTAATTTTAAGGTTTTGTTGAGAATTGTTTCACTTTGTATAACTGAATAATTTGAATTCTTCAAAAGGTAGATACACCCACTTAGATCTTTCATTTAAGTTATCTTCATGGAGTTTGCTAAATCACTGAATTTTGTTTAGGAAAATACTTTCTTGTCTTCACGTATAGTCAGGACTTGCTCTTTGCTTTCAGTATTTCCTTTTCTTTCATTCTTTTAATTAGAAGAATCAAGTGTTCCTGCTACATCAAATGTAGAAATATTATCTTTTATTCTCACAGCGATTGGAGAGAATATTTTCAATGATTTTGAGTAACACTAGAACTACAGTGTCTCATCGACTGAAAAAGTAAAACATGTTTTACATGAAACAGCATATATTTTTAGTTAGTAAATTGCTCACTAATTTCTGGTTGCAAAAATATTTCCAACTTGTTTATGTTCTATGACAATGAAGTGGTAGGATGTGGAATTATAAACTATTGCATTTCTTACTGACTTAACCAGTATTTCATCAACAACTTCTCTGGACATAGATATGAAGCATGTGAACTTCCCAGCAGACTACTCAGACTATGCAGACTACTCATTCTCAGCAGATCTCTTGCACAAATATAATTTTACTGGCTTGTGCTCTTCATCCTTTCCTTTTCATGTTCATCATCAAAATTTACTCAGTATAAAAGTTATCTTCCTCACCTTTCAATAATATGAATCTAGCTCTGCTTTTCTTGCACTTTTTATCCTATGCTTCTTTCTGCAGAGAAGTAGCACCTGTCCAAAGGTGTGCTGTGCATAACACAACCCCCAGAATTTGTGTTTTCCATGACAAGCTCATTTCCATAACACTTTCCTTATGCTCACAGAATCTAGTAAAGGCATTTTCAGCACTTGATCACGGGAACGAAAATCTAGAGATAAGCTCTAGATACTTAATGATCTCCCGTTTTTTTAGTGGTTTGAAACAGCACCCACTGAGGATAGAATACCAAAGGACTGTCAGATTGTAGTCCACCAGGGAAAGCAATTCTGGAAATGGAGAAGAAAAAAATCTAACTTGATCATTTGGAAACCAATTTTCATTTCTTTCCTCCAGTACATGTCTCATGAATGTCCCTTAAAAGCTAATAATACCACTCCTGAACTAATCAGCAGCTTGAGTGGGAGGTCACTGTTGATCTGAACTTGAAAACAGGCTCAGCTGTAAATGAGACATCAGTCTTATTTAAGTTTTATTTGTCTGCTTATGTGGTGTGAAGCTTTTGTCATAGTTCTTAATGGTGGAAGAACCCTAAAGGCATTTTAACATTTCTCCAATACTCTGCCAAAGGCATCCTGTCTGCGTGGGTCCTGGGGAGTACACAGGATGCTATGCAGTATGTGGGTAAATTCTTTTAAGAATTTCATCCTACACAATTTCTTTCACACTTCCGCGTGGCACCTGCCCTAAGGGCTAACAAATAAAATGCCAAGAGATGATCAAAATTCTGTGTTCTGTCTAACTTTTGACCCTCCCATTTCTTCCCTTCCATTCCAATATATTTTATAAACTGATGAAAATAGAAGTCTCATTTACCTTATTGCCACAGTTGATTATTTTTTTCTTTTTGTACTGTTTGTGCTTTTATTTTCATTCTGATCACAACAGGGTTAAGTTACAGTAGCAAAGGTCTAATGGCCTGCTTCTATTTCAGTATTCTACCATGTGAATATTGCACGCTATTAGTCATTCAATTATTTTATATACACTTTGCATCTATTCTCATCTTCCATTATAATAGTTTAATAGCATTCGGAATGCATTGTACTTTTCTGGGGATGAATTGTGTTAGTGAGTGAAAGATTATCATTTTTGTGACCGTAAGAATATCGTCAGTGTAATCTGTAAGGCTGAAATATTGACTGTAATGTAAATGTTCATCTTCAATAAATGTGAAAGTATGCATTTTTTATTTATTAGTACCTATCTAATTACAGCTGAAGCTGCACTCTATTGATATAATAGAAAAGGAAATTAATAAAGAGAGGTTAGATAATGAATAGGCCTTTGACCAGAATATAACAACCTGTAAAATCTTGCAAAGATATACACAGAATAACTGAGTAGCTCTCCAAAGCTTTCTTAAAAATTTAGAAAGGACTATCAACTTCAAAATCTGCAGAGGACGTCTCTATCTCTTTTCATTATACTAGCAAAGACATGAGTTGAGGTTGCTGTATTAATATTAAAGAAACTTCAGAGAACTGCTTGAAAGTTTTCTGAAATAAGAAAGTAACTGTAGCTTTGATATACTTAAAATCCAAGATTAAAAAAAAAACAAAAACTGAAAGAAACTTTATACACACATTGAATGTATACAAACACCTTCAAAAGGCAGGCAAAGGAGATAAACAGTAGCATTCAGAAAAAATCTGTGATGTATTTTGCTGAAACTTTACACAATGTAGAGATGTAATGAGCCAAAAGTCAGAAGGAGAGATGTGGGATCAGTTCTGTCTCCCGCCAGATTTCCAGTATGACTGGAACTATTGACTTAATTGCTTCATTGCTTCCTTCCTTTCAAGCAAAAGTAGTATGATCTTACCTCATAGTGAGCTGGAGGAAGATATATATTAGAAGACTAGAGGCAAATACATCCAAATCTGAATACCTTTAAATATACATGGAGCAGTGCTGTGTGCCTTGTATATGACTTGGGACAGTGTGGATGTAAATCTGAAAACACTGGGTTTCCATGGGACATGTTTAAGTATAACAGAAGCTCTGTGAGTACTGCGTAGGTAATTTGAAAAGTAATAACAGGCAGATAAATGTCCTTTCAGGTGCTGTTTCTGTTTCATTGATATAGCCCTGGTTAATCAAGGAACAAAAGAGGGTTTTTTTTCTGTTAGTTGAAGAGAAGTGGATGAAACTGACACAAATATGTATAAATATTCTTTTTAGTTATCATGCTTGAACTTGCAATGTAAGTATACAATCTTCTCTTTTCCTGCTGCCATAAGAGTCAGGGTAGGAGGCACATAAAAAGCTGTTGAGCTAAGACTGAGGTGAGATGCCAGAAATTTTGTAGAGGTCTTGCAAGTGGCTGATGTGCATGCAAGGAACCCTAGCTGGGATGAAGCTCTGCAGCACCTGCTGTTTGCATGGGCTACAAATATGTGATCTCCTACTCTGTGGATTTGCTATTGCAGAGAACCTGTGGGGGGTATTACCATTTGATGGCAGCAGAATGATTTTGTGGTGACTTTGTGCATGTTTCCAGCAATTGCTAAACATTATTTGGTTTAGAATCCATGAAATGAAATAAGGAAACAATCATTCCAACTAGACCAAAATTTTTCTCTGGTGTATCTAATTTTCTGTTCCAGTTAGCAGTAACATAGCAAGGTCATCTTAAAATGGAGACCTTTATTTTCTCAAAATTAAGTCTTTTAAACTGTGCTGAGGTGAGATTTTAAGATACTGATTTTTTTTATTATTCCATTAAAAAGTGGAAAGGCTTACTTCTGCTCTAGGATACATCACTGAGATTTGAGGACTGCTTTGCTGAAATCTGCTTAGATGTTATTCAGTCTTCCATGACCAAGTAAGGGGGAGCTCAATTTTGTGTCTAATGTTTTAGTACAGGCACAGGAAGTAAGAGAGGCTATGGCCTTGAGAAATATTCATATTCTGAAAATGTAAGTAACTGGATGACCTATCAATGCACAGAGCAGGAAGATGCTCAGAAAGAGAATCTCAGAGTTGTTTCAACAATTTTGTTCCATCTTTATGCTAGCACTAATTAGACAAATGCAACTAAAGTGAATTAAAATTAATGAACATTTTGCAACATTCTATGCTCTGCACAGACATATATAGTTTGAATTTGTTTTGTAAAATTAAGAATCTTATATTTTTTTTAAATGTCGCAGGGCTATTATTAATTTATTCTCCCCATTTTGGCTTATATGCTTAGGAGCTCAATGTAAGTGGTATAAAGCATACTCTGTTCAGATAGATACTAAAAGTATTTTTAAAAATCATCAGTTGATTTAGGTATTTCTGGATCCAGAGAGGAATTCCATCTATCAAAATAAATTTAAGGGAATATTAACCTACAAGTAAATCTTCCATATAAATAATTTTCAGGATTAAGACGACACTTTTCTGAATCATTTAAAAATCCAACCATGGATCAAAATTATTTTCCTTTCCAACATCTGACTTAATACTGAAAACATGCTCTTCAGATACTGTAGCTTTTATGTAGCTAAATATTTCTATTTTCAAGAATGTAGGGGAAGCCATTTTTACTTTTTATACAGCAAGCTAATACTGGAGAAATACATATATTCACAAATATAGGAACATATCGTGTACAAACACTGGCAATTTTCTACATAATGAAAAAAATGTTGATTTTAAATTACCTCATTATTTCTTTATGTGAAAACCATTAAGGTTGAGTTTTTGACGAATATATATAGAAAGTAAAAAGCATTATTTTGGGATTTGGTTTTACTACGTCAGTTGGGAAAATAAGTTAGCATTTGCTGTAGGAAACAGAAAACTCTTGAGCTAGATTAATCAGTTGATAATTCTGCCATTTCCCTTTCTGTGAATCATAATGGTTGTATGATGCTATTATGCTATTACTGTATACCAGAAAAGACTAAAGAAATTTTGCTGCCCACATAATAATACAAATATCAGGCACAAAAAAAAAAAAAAAAAAAAAAAAAAAAAGCCTTTCAATTCTTGGTTCTTTGGTTTTTTCCATGTCTTTAATACGACTTACAATTATCTTTCAATTTAGAGTTGCTTTAGAACTGGGAATTTCAGTTATAGTCTGGAAGTAAAACCATTAGCCATTTTAAGCGCACACATCAAAGTGTTGCCTTTCATGCAACATTACTTTTTTTTTTATTTTCCCCAAGAGAAAGTAATAGCTGGCCCCCAGAATTTGAATTATTTGAATTTGGATTTCACATCTTCTTCAGATTAATGGCAGCGGGAAGGTACAGAAAAGTATCTGCCTGTGCATCTCTCTAGTTCTAAACTTGCCCATAGATAAGAACAGAACAGTCTTGCTGTCAACAGGCACAGTCTGACACATTTGGAACACAGGGAACATTTCAGTTTCACTTTATATGTCATATGGATATATCACTGTCTGGTGAGCGATATTTCTATGAATTATTATGGAGAATAGCTCTATTTCTGGAGCTGAATAATGGAACCAGGTAACCACTTCTTGGCGTTTATCACTGGGATAAATTAGAGACCATTCAGACTCTCATATCTGTTTGGTCATGTAAGGTCTTTATTATTTTGTCTCATTTGCTCTGCAGAGATCTGAATAGGTGCACTAGAAAGATTTAAAGTGCAGTTCCATCTCTGGATTCCTATAATAGATAAAATTAGATAACAAGAATTTGAGGCCTGGTTTCCAGGTCACAGAAGCAGGAGTCCCTGAACCAATCTTTAGGCTATTCATTGTGCTGTTGAGCAATCCTTCTGGGCTGGTTTGTTCACAATGTGTTGGTGTGAAAATTAGAAATATTAGAAGTCCTTAGGGCTTAGGCACAGGTACAAGATAGACTCTCTAATAGTCTCATTTGTTGTTAATCTACTTCTGGATAAAAGTCAGATGTCTCTGGTAATTTCTAAAATCTGTTCATAACCTTGTTCAGCTGAAAACAGATAGATTTGAGCTCTCAGAAGGAAAAATGCAGGTAGTGGGTACAATTACTGAAGTGATTTTTTTTTATTCTTCAGGTAACCTTCAAAGAAATCTAAATGATATTGTTTTTCATAGAATCATAGAATCATAGAATGGCCTGGGTTGAAAAGGACCACAATGATCATTGAGTTTCAACCTCCCTACCATGGGCAGGGTCGTCAACCTCTAGACCAGCCTGGCCCTCCAGGGATGGGGCATCCACAACCTCCTTGGGCAACCTGTTCCACCACGTCACCACCCTCTGTGTGAAAAACTTCCTTCTGATATCTTACCTAAACCTCCCCTGTCTCAGTTTTAAACCATTCTCTCTTGTCCTATCACTATCCACCCTCATAAATAGCCATTCTCTCTCCTGTTTATATGCTCCCTTCAAGTATTGGAAGGCTGCAATGAGGTCTCCCTGGAGCCTTCTTTTCTCCAAGCTAAACAAGCCCAGTTCCATCAACCTTTCCTCATAGGAGAGCTGCTCCAGCCCTCTGATCATCTTAGTGGCCCTCCTCTGGACCCGCTCCAAGAGCTCCACATCCTTCATGTTCTGGGGTCCCCAGGCCTGGATGCAGTACTCCAGCTGGGGCCTCACAAGAGCGGAGTAGAGGGGGACAATCACCTCCCTCTCCCTGGTTGCCACCCCTTTTTAATGCAGCCCAGAACACAGTTGGCCTTTTGGGCTACAAGCGCACACTGCTGGCTCATGTCCAGCTTCTTGTCTACCAGGACCCCCAAATCCTTCTCTGCAGGGCTGCTCTCAAGCAGATCTTCCCTCAGTTTGTATAAATAACTGGGATTGCTCCAACCCAAGTGCAGCATTCTGCACTTTGCCTTATTGAACCTCATTAGTTTTTTTTTCATGTGCCCACTTCTCCAGACTGTCCAGGTCCCTCTGGATGCCTTCCCTGGCTTTTCCTTCTTTTCAGTGTGTAGATGAAATGCCATATGAATATCAGCATAGAGAAAAAAGACTTTATACCTGTACATGAATACTCTGTGATCTTTTCTCATCAAGCTTGCTTCCATAACTGTTTCACATCTTCAAAAATTTGTTCTTGCTATAATCCAGTAACTTTTACCTAATGCCGAATTCCATCCCCATGAGTTCAAGAATCTTTTTTGTCCCAAATCCAGAGGAATGCTCTCCAAAGGATTCCTCCAGACCAAAAAAAAAAGGAGAAAAATGACTTCAAAGGAGCCATCTTGATCAAGACTACTGCTACTACTTTCTTATTAGACTCCTTGACAAAAGGTAGACCTTTGTTCAAAAGCTCCTTTTTTACTACATACTGTAGCTAACTACAGGTAGCTTGAAATAAAAGAAACCAAAAAATCATCTTGTTAATCATTCAAAGACAAAAATGTGAGAGATAATGCTAGTTCCACCAGGAGAAACACAGATCTGGAATTTTTTTACAGAGATTCTTTATACTGGTATGGTGGTATAGTTGCTGGGAGTGAAAACAGGTATTTGTAACCTACAGTTTATCCTTCAATATTTATTATAACTATCAATATTTTACAGATGGGAGCATCTAAATGGACTTTCTTTTTCATATAGAAAAAAAAAATTAGCGTATTTCTGTAATCCCTTATAAACATTTTAGGACTGCATGAAGTTGAGTTTCCAAAAACAAATAACAAAAAGGATGCATACAGTGCTGTTGCTTCAGAAGGTTTCATGCTATTTAAAGATAAATGGCAACCATTTTCCTCTAACCTTCATTTTGACATTTTATAAGATAAGATATACCTCTCAGCTTATATCAACTCACAAGTATGTCTGAATAACCCTTCGGCACCTCTTTCATAAATGTCAGAGTTCTAAAATGAACAGTAAGTAAAAATTCTTTTTACTGTTTTACAGAAAAAAAAGCTTGTTTCCAAAAAGGGAAGGTATTAATACCAATCAGTAAAAAGTATCTTGTACAGAATACAACAAATAATGAATTTTTCAGGATACCGAGAGTTTAGTATTGTATGCTTAGAAGTCAGTTACACTCTTTTCTTATCTGCGTAATGAGGAATTAGAAAAGAAATGAGATTTTTGAACAAATCTCAGCGTATTTAGAAGAAAATGTAAAAGAGGGGTCAAAGTGATTAGGCATTTCAATCAGAAAGATGTAAGTCTCCAACTCACAGATATGTCTACTGCCTTTTGGAAAGTGAGTATCTTGCGTGTCTCTTTGCCGTAGTTGGCTGCTGGTTTAATATGCAGTAAATGGTACTTCTTTTCTTATTCAGTATGAACAACTGTACTTTTTGCAGTTTTGTCTTTGTAGGAATAATTTATTCCATGTTGATTATTGTTAACTCAGTGGTTTTCTAAGTTCTCAAGAAATCACTATATGAAGTAATAGACCTGTCAATAAAATGATATATACAATTTCCTAGTAAAATCTCCTGTCTTTTAAACCTGGACCTTAGAGTTTTCCTTCCCTTCCTTTTTTTCCTAAAGTTATTTCAGATGTGAATTCTTGTAAGGAAGCTTACAATACAATGTCGTATAAGACTATTTCAGCAGGCTCAACAACAGAGAGAATCTGTTAGCAGCTAATAACTGTTCATTCCTTCTATGCCTGTTATACTTGAATAATAACCAGGATAATGTAAAAGTTCTTTGAAATATATATGCACACAGGAAAAAAAAGGCACAGATAGAATGTTAAAAGACATCTCAGCACAATATTCTTTATAAGCAATTTCAGAATGAAGTGAAAGTATTTTACACTGCCTTGGAAAGGTACACCAGACAAATTTTCCGGTACTTAATGTGAAGTATCAACCAATCCTCTGCTGAACTATGAAATCAAAATATGTAAAGAAATACAAATGCTGCCTGTTTCAGATGTTTACAACCATATCATTTTCAGGGTTTATAAATTGTGGAATGTGCTGTTTGGAAAGACTTTTGTACCTAATCTTCCTTTCAGGGTCAATGTGTCTTGTTCCTCATCTTAATTTTCTGAAGATCTTATTTGCTGTTACACTTCAGTGAATTGTATTTTCCTTCCCTATGTCACATTTGTTTTCCTCAACAAAAAAATTTCATAGCTACTTCTGGGATTTCCATCCCTGCCCCATCTCCTCCCCCCTACCCTCCCCCCATCCTTGCTGAGAAGAGCTCTTGTGGCAGTGAAGCCAGGATACCCTAATGGATTCTGGCTCTTTGCTTACAGCACTGGTCCAAATCCATCATCTAAATCTGCATGGAAAGAAGTTAACTATGTAAGCCATCTCAATATATGATGTACACATACTTTTTTATATGCACAGAAGTTTTTTTTTAAATGATCTTTGTAGCTGTTCTCAGGAAAAAAAAAAAAAAAAAAAAAGAAAGGAAGAAAGAAAGGAAGAAAGAAAAAAAGAGAAAAAGAGAAAGAATAAGAAAGGATGGACAGACACATGCCTTCAAAAATTGTAGCTAGACAGAAACGATGTTCCTTAAAGGTATTTTTATTTGATATTCTTGGAATGTGATGAAGAGCTGTTGTGCTTCAACTGTTTAATCAGTTCAGCAATTTATTTATACCAGGTATTATGGTGCACTATATAAGAAATATCAAAACGTAGTAAGAAATTTGAAAACATTGGAACTTTCTGTGTTTTCACTGTTTCTTTTATTGAGAGTTACTATCTCTTCACAGAGGGTTTTGAAAAATTGTTCTATATGAAAAAGAATGCTCCCCCAAAAACATATTCTGTCTTTATTATAACAGCATTGCATAAAAAATAGTAATTTGTTTCTGAAAAGTTCATTTTCTCTTGCTGCTCTCTCCCATTTAGAATCACCATACTCCTCACAGTATATTGATGAGGAAATTGCTATTATTTCGCAATGGAAGAATTATGAATCCAAGCAGGACATAAGCAGTAGTGTCTAATGAATTTTCAAAATGAAAAAATCCTGTTTCCATTTAAGTGGAATTACAAAGAAAGAGCAGTGGAGAAGTAATAACATAACTAAACTATTGCTTGTTGAACTTTTTGATCTTCTCTCCCAGTTTCATTCATTAGTTACAATGATCATCTCATGCTATGAGCAGGTACTTCAAAGTCAGCAGACCTACTTCAAAGCATAGATTTAGCTGGTGAGAATGAGGTTATCAAGAGCATGAGAACTGTCAACATGGCAGTTGACTGGTCCAGGTAGTGTGTTATCATGTCTTCATCAGTAGCCACTGCATAATGCTGAAGAAAAAGTATTGAGTTCAGGTATTAAATGTTTACTCCTTATTCTACCATAATATGCTAGAACCTCCAGCATATAGAGATTTGAAATAAGGGCGATCCCTGAGCTAGAGATTATATATTTGTTTTTAAAAGTACTGATTTTTTTTCCATGACATTTCCCAGTCCTTGTCATAACATGGCCATATCTCATTGGAAAGTCATTTTCATTTTCTGCTCATGAAGTTATTATTAGTTAAATAAGTAATTTATTCAGGGAAACTTTACTTTGTGTTTTTTTTTCCACATAGCATGTGGTACTACTGTATCCTAACAAAGCATCTTTACTAGAATGCCAAAATATGGATCACAGCTTAGAATACAGAATTAATAACTTCTATTGTGTTCACTTACACTATTTATTTTTAGTAATAAATAACAGTAATTAATATTAATTAATAGTATTATTTATTTATATTGCATAAAATTCACATTTTCAAGGAATTATATTGAAATGACAATAAAATATATATTTTATTCTACAAACTTCTTATTGAAATTGATGCATGTGTTCAACAGATTGGTGTACATAATTCCTTGCAGAATGAATGGGAATCATTAATAGAACTTCTCAAAATTATCAGATGCTATCTATCAAAAATAAAACCAGTGCAGCTATAATAACAGAAAAGGAAATTAAAAGAATATACAGCACAGTATGTAATTGTAAGTGCTTTTCTGAATTCAATTGTTCAGTTAATTTTCATGCTCCATCCACTCTATATTCCATAATCTCTATTCTATTTCTTTTGTAGTGTAGAATTGGTTACTGCATAATCTCCAACCCTATTTTCCACATTTCATAAAGAATATTACCTTTTTATAACTATCAGTCGCCAATAAATCTGCAAATGTTCCCTCACAGACAGCCCCAGTTACAACTTTTTAAGCCATTAGTCTGCAGAGATGCTACCTTTTGACTTTGAGAAGTTTGCCAACATATACATATGTGTTGAGAGGTTTTTCTTTTTGCATTTTGATTATATAAGCTGTGAGTAGAGCAATATGTCAGTACCCTGTGCAATGACTTTCAAAATCTGTATATTCTGGGATCATTTGTGAAACTCCTTCTACATATTTTTTCCTGTTAATCATTCCAGTTGTATTCTTTCATTCATACATAGTGGGATGCAATATGAAACAGAAAAAAAGATTTGATTGAGTCAGCCATCTTAAGAGAGGATTTATGCTGCAGCTCTAAATAAATTATTATTTTTGTGGATTTGTTACATTTCTGCTTATCAAATTGCAGAAGCTCCTTTAAACTCAGAACACCTATGATAGGTAGGTGCCTATTACCCATTTCTGTGCTGAACTGAATCTCTTTGCCCTATCCACAGAGCCTGTTGCCAATAGTGGTGAGAGAGGAGCTTGCAAAGATAAACTGAATTTGCCTATTTGAGATATCTTTCACTGATTCAGTCTACCTCTCCGTCATTATTAGGAATTCTTGCCCTTGTATTACTATGTTTGTTCAATAGGAACCATGACACATATTAGTGGATCTAAGAAGGTTCTTAATCAGTTGAAAGATACCAGAATTTCATTGTTCCCAAATGTATTCAGGGAAAAGGCATGAGTCCAATGTAGAGTTTCCAACTCACAGAATCACAGAATCACAGAATTGTAGGGGTTGGAAGGGACCTCCTGAGATCATCGAGTCCAACCCCCCTGCCAAAGCAGGTTCCCTACACCAGGTAGCACAGGTAGGCATCCAGGCAGGTCTTGAACATCTCCAGAGAAGGAGACTCCACCACCTCCCTGGGCAGCCTGTTCCAGTGCTCCGTCACCTCACTGTAAAGAAGTTCTTGCGCATGTTTGTGCGGAACTTCCTATGCTCCAGTTTCTGGCCATTTCCCCTTGTCCTGTCTCCACTCACCACTGAAAAGAGTCCAGCCTCGCCATTCTGCCCCCCACACCTTAGATATTTATAGACCTGGATCAGGTCCCCTCTCAGTCTTCTTTTCTCAAGGCTGAACAGACCCAGTTCACTCAGCCTTTCCTCATAGGGGAGATGCTCCAGGCCCTTCACCATCTTCGTGGCCCTCCGCTGGACTCTTTCCAAGAGATCCCTGTCTTTTTTGTACTGGGGAGCCCAGAACTGGACACAGTACTCCAGATGAGGTCTTACCAGGGCAGAGTAGAGGGGGAGGATCACCTCCTTTGACCTGCTGGCCACGCTCTTTTTAATGCACCCCAGTAAGCCATTGGCCTTTTTGACCACAAGGGCACACTGCTGGCTCATGGCCAACCTGTCATCCACCAGGACACCCAGGTCCCTTTCCGCAGAGCTCCACTCCAGCAGGTCATCCCCCAACCTGTACTGGTGCATGCAATTATTCCTCCCCAGATGCAAGACTCTACACTTGCTTTTGTTAAACCTCATCCGGTTTTTTTCTGCCCAGCTCTCCAGCCTATCCAGGTCTCGCTGAATGGCAACACAGCCTTCAGGCATGTCACTCCTTGTGCCTTTGAAAAATTGGCCAAATCATCTATATACTTTTTGGGTGCATTAAAAAGAGCTTGACCAGCAGGTCGAGGGAGGTGATCCTCCCAATCTACTCTGCCCTGGTAAGGCTTCATCTAGAGTACTGTGTCCAATTCTGGGCTCCCCGGTACAAAAAGACAGGGATCTCTTGGAAGGAGTCCAGCAGAAGGCCACAAAGATGGTGAAGGCCCTGGAGCATCTCCCCTATGAAGAAAGGCTGAGTGAACAGGATCTGTTTAGCCTTGAGAAAAGAAGACTGAGAGGAGATGTGATCCAGGTCTATAAATATCTAAAGTGTGGGGAGCAGAGTGGTGAGGCCAGACTTTCCAGCAGTGTGTGAAGACAGGATAAGGGGAAACAGCCAGAAACTGCAGCATAGGAAGTTCTGCACAAATGTGCACAAGAACTTCTTTACGGTGAGGGTGATGGAGTGTTATAACAGGCTGCCCAGGGAGGTGGTGGAGTCTCCTTCTCTGGAGATGTTCAAGACCTGCCTGGACACCTACTTGCACAACCTGGTGTAGGGACCCTGCTTTGGGAGGTCCCTTCGAACCCCTACAATTCTGTGATTCTGTGATTCTAAGGCAGAAAGTTTCTGGACAAAAGTTATTAGGCCACTTCAGGAATTTTTGTTTTTGCAAGTTACTATTAACTGCATCAGAAATTCTGCCTTTTTCTTTCCACTTGTATAAACCAAGGGGGCAGAAATCATATTAGAGAGATGAAAAGAGAACTATAGCAATGCATACCACCTAAAAAACAGGAACAGGCACTGCACTTGGGGTATTTTTATGTGTATGGGAAAATAGTAATTATCGTCAGAGCTGCAGCAGTCTGCACGCTCAGTGAAGATGATATGATGGACCTTAAAGAATGCATCAGATTATTGTATACACATTGCCCAGTCCTTCACCAAAGGGTTCTAATCTCTACCTCTTTTCTCCCTCTGGCATCCTCCTTATGTAGATTCAGATTCCAGCCTGCCACAAGAGTGGTGAATTGATAAGGTCACTGGGTTAAAGCCCAAGGCTCAAGCGAGAGTTTAACATACAGTGTAAATTTATACAGTCATTCTTTCTGTTTTCTACTCCCTTAATTAATATTTAAATATTCCAAGTGAAGTGAAATAAGTTGAACAGGAGCCATTAATGACCTGAATCCAGAACACTCTATAGTCTGTTTATTGGAGTGTTCATCTGGGAAGCAGAATAGAGAAGTCAAAATCTACTATCTCTTCCATTTAAAGGCAGACTGCTCTGAGGCTTCTCAAGTCTCAACTGAATTGCCCTAGAAGTAATGTTATTATTTAAAAAACAACAACCTCCTTCTTCCTAGCAGCATGGATAGCCCTTTGTTTTTAATACATCCAGTATTACCCAGTCTTAAAATTACATTTTGCATTAAGTATTCTACTTGATTTTTTAATTTTTTAAAATTCTGTTCTCAGGATGAAGGCTGTAATACAGAGGATAAGTAGGAAATAACATAAATACAGGAAATGACTATTTTATATTTGAATGAGTCTGGACAGCATAGGGCTGTTTTGTTTTTTTTTTTCTTTCTTTTTCTAATTTTTCTTCAGGGGTACTGGGAAGCCTAGATGCTAAATTGCCCATTCCTTCATTCCTTGACCATAGACTCCCTATGCTTATTATGCCTTAAGGAGAACTCAGCTCACTAACCCAAAGGGGTTAGCTGCCAGAACTACAAGTTCACCCTAAACTCTGAAAGTTGCACAGTATTCTCCTCAACATTGCCACTGATTGTCAAGGTTTATTTATACCTCTGAGACCTTATGGGTCTTTAGATTGTATCCTAAGTGACAAGACTGAAGCCAAAGGATTAGTAAGAATCTCAGTGTTTCAGCGGTTTAGAATTTAGCAAATCAATCTGTTGATGCAAATGTGATATTTGTGACCTGATGGGACTGTTCTGTGTGCATGAGAAATTGTGATGTGGAGTCAGTATATATCTCTGGAATAATCTTTTTATGAAATGTGCATAACTTTTAAAAGTTCCTAGCCCCATTGAAAATCAGTAACAATCACAACTCAGTGCGCCAGGAGGCTCTCACAGATGTGGCAGTGGGCTGAAATTGGATGGCTGAAATTTTAACAGCCTTCAGCTGCAACCTCCACTATTGAAAAAGATGTTGCCACCCCCACATCTGGGACTGCTGAAGTGTTCACAAATCTCCTAACCTACTGCAATGTTCATCTAAGTATACTAAACTGGCTTGGATTCTGGTTGGCTATAACACAGGCAGAGAAATTGGTCTTGGGCATGAAAATACTAATTATATGGGTGGGAATGTCTGGAATTTGATTTTAACCTGTTGCTGAGTGACACCTCTCAAGTGGGAAAAGGACACTTGAAAGGCTCCAGCAGTTGATTTCAAGGCAGCAAATATGTCTGCTTGGGCAGAAGCTCTGCTCAACTGTAGCACTGGATTTCCTAGGAGTCCAGTGGAAGGCCTCAAAGATAATTAAGGGCCTGGAGCATCTCCTGTAGGAGAAAAGACTGAAGTAACCTAGGTCTGTTCAGCCTGGGGAGAAGGAGACTGAGAGGGGATCTGACAAATGTTTATAAATAACTACAGGGAGGTGGGAGGGAAATAGATGAGGCCAGGCTCTTCTCAGTTTTGTGTGGAACAAGGAGCATTGGCCTAAAACTTGAACATACATAAGAAATTCCGTACTAATATGCAGAAGAAATTTACGGTAAGGGTAACTGGACACTGGCACAGGTTGCCCAGAGGGGTTGTAGAATCTCATTTAGGGAGATATTCTAGACTGGTCTGGATGCCTACCTGTGCAATCTATTGTAGGCTACCTGCTTTAGCAAGGGTTTGGACTTGATGTTCTCTTGAGGTCCCTTCCAACTCCTCCGGTTCTGTGATTCCGTGAATATTTTTCAGAGGAAGAGAGCAAGTACAGCTAATTAGGTTTGTGAATAATGCTGCCTATACTTGTCCCATCTTTCTTTACTGATCTAATTGTGAAAATAGTAGGACTGCTAGATTTGGGAAAGAAGTTAAGATCAGTAGGAGATGGACAACAAAGCACACAACATTTGGGCACTCAAAATGAAGGACAAGGCAGGGAAAAACATCAGGATTGCACCGTAAGTACTGCAAAAATGGTAGTGGGGAGTCTATTCATCTTTGTGTAGTGCAGCTCTTTCACTTTCTATACCCCTATCATCCTAGAAAATTATTAGCTTTTGGTTGAGTAGCTGCAAAGGGACATATTTGATATCAAGGTGAGAAATAGAGGTATGAGAAAATCAGGCATCACCTTATTCCTTGAAAGTTCAGACCTCTGTGTGGACAAAGGTCCTTAAAATCATTGACATTTATTGAGAGTTGTTAAAAAATGAACCCACCTACACTGGGAACATATGTCATATCATATATATCATACAGTAGCTTAACAGTAGGTTACCAGCAGATTTGTAGACTAAGCTGGTGGAGTAACATGTTCTACTGTTTTTAACTGTGAAGTTATGAATATTTTTACTTTTATTGTTTTATATTCTGGAAAACAACTACCAACCAAGATTTTTAGGCTATCACTGCATTTTATGAGGAAGAATAATATGGAGCATTTCAAATGTTGTCAGTTTTCATTTACCAAAATTAAGATTTGTGTGGAGAAATAGTTTTTCTCAATACCCTAAGAAAAAGTAGATTAACTTTTTAACTCTCCATTAAACATTTAATTTATAGCAACAGTTAACTTAGTTAATGTTAGCATTCACCTTCCTACCTTCTTACTGGGACCAAACCAATGAATGCTTTTTGAAATCAAGCCTACTTTGGCATTGTAACTCTTTCTTCTAAAGAGATAATTTAATTATGTGAAAATGAGAAGATCTAAGGTATTTAAAAATCAGGTACAAGCTTCCTTGAAGTGTAGTGATACTGTATGTTTAAATCTTTTGTGTTTCTGTTGGATAAAATGGGATATAAACGTCCTTGACAGCAGAATTTGAGCCAAACCTCAAGTGGCATAAATGCGTTAGCTCCATTACAGATAATGGAAGTACACTTAATCACATCACCTAAGAATCTGGCCTACAGCCCATAACAAGACAGTCCTTTGGAGGGTAATAATATTTGATGTTTTCATCAATCACTCTCCTAGGTCTGTAGCTATCTGTGGCAGAATAAAAAATGTCACATCATAAACAAAAAGGCCAGTCATGGCTATTTCACCATGTTTGCATCCAAATAAAATTTACTAATTGTGGCCCTAGTTCAGGAAAATCTTCTTTCAGAAAATGTAATATTTACTTTTGTAATATTTACTTTTAATTTACATGTTCTGAGAACAGATGTATTTCAATACAACAGTCAAATTCTTGCATCTTAGGCTCCAAGTTTTATATTCTCATTCCTTTTCTTTTACTTGCCTAGGACGTATGTCTACGACCACTACAATAACAGATGGTAAGAATGGATCTGTTCCATCATCCATGAGAATGGGCAAGAAATCAGTTACAGAAGACCTTGTGACAACATTCAGCTCCCCAGCAGCATGGCTTCTTGTTGTGGCTCTGATTGTTACCTGGTCAGCAGTAGCTATTGTAATGTTTGACTTGGTGGATTACAAAGCCTTTGCAGGTAAAACTCAGCATCTTTTGTTTGATATATTTTATATAAAAATTTAAAAAATTATTAAGGTGTGTGTATTATGTAAATATGAATGAATACCTTCTTAGAGTCAGCACAGTGTCTCTGCTGAGTTTACTGTTAGAGGAGATATTGTGAGAAATGTCAGAATATATTCATTTATACTTCATAAGTCGTTATAATTTAAATCTTTCCATTTTGCAGCCCATCTTTATCCTGGAAAATGTATATGTTGACAGTAATATGATATGCATATGAGCATACATGCTCAGATTTCTGTTTTGCAATTTCAATATAAAAATATTTCAAAACTAATAAAATGAATTATTAATTTCCATCTTCTTAAATATATTTTCAAATTTCTCTTAGTTTCCTTAAGTATTCTGACATCTGCTTACACAATTCCATCACAAAAAATATGAAAAACACCATTTGTAAACATACTAACTGTAAATTCATCTGCAAAACTCGTAAGTACAGAAGGACAGATTCTTAGCATTAGCTAAGCCACAACCATACCCTCACTTAGGCATTTTAAGATTGGTCAAACTGAGTATACAGGATCAAGTTTGGGAATAGATTGGTTTTTGAGGGCAAGGCATATTCACTTGTCACAAGGACTATGATTCCGGTTGAGGAAAAAGAAGAAAGAAATGGTGAATAAAAATGAGCTCATCATTACTTGATTTTTATACCTTGTAGCTGGCAGTCATGTATAACAGAAATTAAAATAAATTTGTGTTTTTAAAGAGGGCATACTATTCAGCAAGCATGAGATAAGCAGGCTGTAGTGACTAGGAAATATGTGAAGCAAAACTAGAAAAGAAATGATGAAGGTCCTTTTCTTTTCTAAAGAAGAACACCAGCTCTACAGTGACCTCATCTATAACAGTAATTAACTAGGAATAGAAATTCAGCCATTTTATTAGCTTACTGATAAATCCATAGATTTTAGTCCTGCTGTAAATCAATATTGACCTCAAGATTTGCTGAAAAATCTTTTGAGGCAAAGAGCTTGAAAGAAACCTACTAATTCTGATTTGATGGATGACATAGAAGCTTGGAATATAGACAAAATGTAAGGCAGATCTCATTTAATTTTTTACTTCTAATTTGTTTTCAGAAGGAATTCACTTGAGTTTCAGTAACGTGGAAACTTCCTTCTGAGTGACCCTTCCTACACAAGCATCAGATTTTAATATGAACACCAAAAAAAATGTGGCAAAATGGACATAAACCAAGGGAGAGAAACCACCATATTTTGCTTGTAATTTTCCATATTAACTATCAATCAATCATATTCTTACTATTTTTCAGTAAGGAACAAGGGTATGCCTTAGACAAAACTAAACCAAGCAATTCATAGACTGGCTGTCAGCTTATGCATGCTCTGTATACTACTCAGGGTATTATTAAGCAATGCAAAACTATATTTTTTCGGTAGACTGAGGGAAAATTTCTAGGCAGATGGAAATCTGATGTTCACGTTGTATTGGTTAAATGAGCTTAAATCCCAAGGGCACTGATGCAAACTGACATTTTCAGACCAGGCAGTAGAAACAAAATAATGTAAAATTTAATCTGCAGAAGGAGTTCATATTTTGTAGAGATCTCTGAGTGATGATATTTCAATACTGTCATGGGTTCAAGTCTTTTTCTTCCCAAATATATTTCTGTTCCTACCTGATTAATTAAAGCAACATTTAAATAATCTATTAATGGTGAAATGTTAAATGAAAGAACTACTGTGCTCCTTCAGACCTAGATTTATCAGACTGCTTTCTGTTTTTACGGATACATAACGGTGGCTGTATAGCTTTTATTATGGCCAGGGTTTCAGCTCCTGACGTCCTAATCAGCTGCAGTTGTCCAGCTGAAACCCACCTGTGGCAATAGCTGAAGACTTCACATAGAGTCACCTGGCTGGGAGTACTGATACTGAAATTATTTTCACCCTGTGACAGTGTGGCCTTTGCCTCCAGTGGAGCTGTGAAGGAAAACTTGGAGCATGTTTTAAGTGACCCCTTAAATCTAAAATCCAGGAATAGTTTCATTTTACAATGACATTCTTCCTTGAATAACATACAGTTTAAAAAATCTTAATCATTACTTTCATTGCTGTAAATTTAATTTTTCAAGCATGATTAAATTTAATTTATTAGTTTTTAAATGTAAATGAAAGATGCCAAATAAATTAAATGTGACTGTGTATTTTTTTTTATGTACAAAACTCATAACATTCAGTGTCTTTTTTTTTCCTGAGGTAGAACTTGCCTTTCTTAAGTCAGTGCATACATGTTTTTTTAAGATTTCTTTCCTTGAAGTTCCATTAAGCTCAACTCTAGAAAATATGTAGGGAAAAGCTGAGAGGAAAACTTGTTTAGTCTGTCGAAGAGGGAACTGAGATTTGATCTAAGAGCAACACACTCTTTCAAAAGGCAGCTGAAAAAGTAGTAGATGACAAACAGTTACCAAGATGATTTTCCTGTAGTATCAGGTGATATAACAAGGTAAAAGGGCCTGAAGTTGTGTCACAGGAGGTTTATGTTGGACACTGGGAACAAAATCCTTATCATGAGGGTAGAGCAACACTAAGACTGCAGATTTTCCATCCTTGGAAGTCTTTGAGACTTTGTGAGCTGGTCATGGCTATCTGGCTCCAGTGGTAGCAGAAGTCCCTTGCTGAGAAGGATTGCACTAGATGAATTTCAGGGATGCCTCTGATCCATGTCTACGTGATTATATGATTCTATGAAAAGCTCTGTCAGAATTTAATAAGGTATTTAGAAAGCACATTGCCAGAGATCTCATTGGACTTCACAAGTCTGGGGTGGATTTCCCCAGCCTCATATATGGGGTGTGAATCTGTGAGCCATCGTAGTCAAGATTTCAGTCACTTGTTAGTGCAGTTAAAAATACACTGTGCACATCTGCAGAGCTAGCCCTCTACCAGGTTTGCAGGAAGCAAGAACCTGAGCTGAGATTGCTGGGTAAAATGTCACACACCTACATGCTGGCACCGACTGACCTAGTGACTCCCTTGACAGACTTTCATCATATTTATGAGCAAGAAATGCCAATTCCATAGCAAAGTCACTATTAATGACTATCCTGCACAGAACTGACTGTAGAAGAAAACAGCAGTTTGTAGACATAATAGGCCAGGCCAGGTTCTGCATAGCTAAGGAGTATACATAGATTTGCTCCTCCTAATTCCTATTGGTTATAGAAAACCAACCCACAGATTTTGCTTTTTGAGAACTACAGTATCAAACTCAAGTTTGGAAATTTTGAAGATTTATGCTAATTGAGATTTATCACACATGTAACAATATGAAAGTGAAGTATTTGTTCTCATCCTGAAATAAATGTAATGAAAACTTGCATTCCTATAATGTTATTTGGAAAACTGTAAACATGACTGAAATATTTCTAGTGTGGTTTGAAGAAGACATGCATTACAAAAGGCTATCACACTATAAACCTCATGTAGTACGTAACATGTATGAATATGCAATAAGTAGCATACCACACTGGAAGATCTCTTATACATTCTCAATATTTCTAGAAAAGCAAAAAGATTCCTTTTTGTTTTATGCGTGCTTTGCAACAATTTGTAATTACTTCCATCCCTGAAGTTCAAAAACATTTATTTCACTAATTGGCTTCATAATTCATGAATGTATTTCATGCATTTCTTGTACACATAGCTGGATCATATATTTTAATTAGTACATGTAACTAAATAATTTAAGATTATTTCAGTTCCAAGTTTTGATTGCCCAGGAATCTGCATTTGCTAATGGGTTAATAAAGGGCTCAGAATTCCCCACCCTCTCCATGACCAATTACACATAATTAACATTACCCTAATTTCAGATTCAGATTGTAACATTCAGAGTAAATTCATAGTATTGTTGCCAGTCACCTAAGAGCCAGACTAGGACAAACCTAGTGGAACCTCAGCAAATCTACAAAACCCCCATATAGCTAGAAAATAATAAGCAAAAAGGGCACAAGACATGGGAAGTGCAGGTTCCCATTTTCTTTTAATTACATTCATAAATGCAAAAAGGATAGGACCTTCCTTGTAGCTAATTCATTGTTCTCAACCAAAAGAGGCGTTTTAGAGATCTCCAGCCAAGGCAGATCTCTGTGGAAGTAATGCCTATCAATGGAGACATAGAGCTGCTGCCTCAATGCGAAACTGCAGGGATTATATCAGTAAGATGTTCTCCTTAATGCTTTTTATTTTTCTTTTTTCCTTTCTTTTAAGATAGATAATAGGAAAACAACTGGCCAAATTGCTCTGGGCTCTTGGACATCAGCTTCTGACTAACACAGTCTGAAATCACCATTTCCCTGTCTTTAGTTTATGGTCACTTTTGTTTTGGAAGGTCCTGGGTATCCAGAGTGATATACATATTTTCCAGTAAAGGAAAACAAACAAACAAAAAATTAAGACTCTAGTTTTCATTTTAACATCTGTATTTTGAAGAGAAAAAGACCCAAGAAAATGGTGAACAGGACTCTAAGTAATTTGTGCTGTGTAGTTGGCACATTTTTTGTTCCAGTCTTCTGCATGAAAAAATTGTAAATTTCAAAACCTGATTATGACAAGTGGAATTCAAAAAAGACAGCTACTCCACTACACTACTACTTGCCTATTACTTTATTTGTCTATTTATTTATTTCTCTATTTTATGAGATAAACATTATCAGGAACACGTAACTAGGTTGCCATAAAAGTAATGTCTCCTATTTATTTCCATGGAAACGACAACAGATACAAGGAACACAACAAGTCTATTTGATAGATCAAATTATTAGCTACAAAACACTATTTTTCATGGCGACCACCATTAGCTATGCATTTTCAACAGTGATGAGCAAGAGCCTGCCTGATGTACTCATAAAAATCTACACCAGCAGAGGTGACACACTCACTGTCGCCACCCACTGACTCACTGTCCTGTCATTCACAGTTTGGTTTCCATCAACATTCAGCAAGCATCAATGACAGTTGTGACTTTTTTCTAAAAGGAGGAAATCAGTGACACACCTTTGCTTCATACGCACTTTCATGTCAGATGCCATTTGTCAGACAGCCTCTCTGCTGCCACCAGTCACAAGGCAACAAATGTAACAGACTGGTGAGAAGGTTGGACTCCTACTGTCATACCACCAACAGCCACTTCTGATGTTGTGGGCCAATACAGTAAAAAAAAAGGAGGCACTACTTTCGAACCAACCCACATACATTCATTTTTCTTCTGGAATTTTATCCTAATACAGTCATTCTGTTGCATTTATGTTCAATTATAACTTCTAAAAATTGAGAGGAAAAAAAAAGAAGAGAGTACTTATATTAAGATTGGTATTTTTTCCAATTTTACTAATAAAATTACCTTACTTTTGTTTTTGCTTAAAGTGCCAGCAAACAAATAGAACAAATATTTTTGCCTCTCAGTGCAAGGGGTGTTTAAAAGTTTAAAAGTATCACCAAATTAAAATAATTGCTAAAAGGTTTTCCAGACATGCAAAACCCAAGAAAAATCTCCAATGGAATGCAGGAGTGGAATGTAAAATAATAAAAATATAAAATATAAAGATATAAAAAATAAAGTATAAAATATGAAATATGAAATATAAAATAAAATATCTTGGATATCGTGGATATCTTTGATCAAAACACTGATGTAATCTTTTAAAATACAATTTTTACTGTATTTACAGGTGTCAGTCTAAAGCATGAGTAAACAGCTTTTGCATTTCAAGGTTCTTAATTAAATTCTTCAAATTCTAC
>NW_024962252.1:42957742-43083346 GCF_019238085.1 Lagopus leucura | reverse complement strand
AAAGATATGCAGAGAGCTTTGAACAACAAGGGTAGCTGTTCAAAGCTGAGATGAAGTGTAGCAGAGGTTTTCAGGTGTTTAAGCTATCCTCTTAAACCATGGAAAATCTTAGGTGAATCTACCCATGTTATCATAGTGTATAACATTTGTGTTCTAGCAGTGAGGTCTCAGGATGGTCTTACTGAAAAAAAAGGGAGCGTTAGGCAGATTCCCCTCTGCCTGGGAGCTTGCTGTACCAGAGACTGATGTCTGATCTAGTAAGTGAGAGCTAAGAAAGGACAGGGAGAAGATATACACACATATATATATGCATATATATATAACATTCATTTCAATCATTTTCCAGGTGGAAAAAGGTTTCTGTTGTACTAGATTTCTCCTCATCTCTAGATAGTTTTATCTCCACTGCCTATAAAGATATTTACTGAGAACTTATCTGGTGAGATTACAAAAAAAGGAGAAGTTTGAAAGTCCATTTGAAACACAAATAAACCTACAGTACCAAAATTCAGGGTCCTGCATATTCAAATAAACTCAAATCCCTATGACAGTTCCAGATAGAGGCTGTTGCAAGTGGGGCCCTATGCCTGTGACCTTTAGATTCAGTATCTTTCTCTTGCTTGCCAGGACTTTAAAAAAAAAAACCCTCTTAGCAAATCTAGAAACAAATAATACAAATTGGCATGATAATAGATTAAGACAGGATTTGCAAAGCTTGCACTTTTTAAGCTGAGAATAGGAAGTGTGATTATTCTCTCGCTTTCTTTTTTTGTGTGTGGTTTTTAATTCACACACACAGAAATTAGATATTGTTTGCATTTTGTCTGTGTAAGATTACATTCAGTTAAGTGCAGATTATGATAAAATTGATTATGAGAAACATCATTTAAAACTGGTTAAATAACATCTGTTTGAGATGGAATTCGTAAGAAGAAATTTATCACAACCATTTTACTCCTACAGAAAGAAAAGGACAACCTGCTTTTTGATTCCATTGTTCCATCTCTAATTCATTTTTTCTTTTCTGGAGAAATGGGTTTTATGTATGTGTAGCACTTTTTAAAATGCAAGTTTCATTAAATTTCTTTTTCATTTCAGAATCAAGATACAAAATTGTAATTGGGGAACAAAAAAAAGAAGGGGGGGGGGGTGGAGGAGTCTTAGCATATTATATACTTTTAATAGAATAGAAACTACTTGTGTAAAATATCTTCCACTTTTAATTCTTTCCAAAATCCAGTCACTACAATTCCTCCATAAAGTAACTGTCTGTCTATAGTCTTCCTGAAATATGTTAGTGCAGCTTATAGCATCCAAGATCATTAATCACACAAAACAGTCAAAACATTTCTTTTAAGAAATTATTTTTTTTACTGCAAATTGAAACTTTATCAGAGGGGGAAAAAAAACCTCCAAACATAAAAAATGCCTCTGAAATAAAAGTTTGGGCAACTATGTCAAGTCTCATGTGCTCTGGTAAACTGGAGCTTTCAAGCTGGACTTCATCTCTTAGGACCACAACCATTACCTTTTTTTGGTGGAGCACACAGCACATACCTCAAATAAACATATTCTTAATTAACTATATAATAGCTCCTATGTTTACAGATAATTCTTCAGCTGTGGAAGAAACTTTTTCTTTCATCTCAGTTTTTCAGGACAAAGAAATATTTTATTATTTTTCTAAAAGACAATTTTGTATTGAAACATTATGAAGTACTACATCATTAATCAGTCATGGTAAATGAAATAAGAAAATACCAAAATATATTAACAATAAAATGGGAGGGGGGGAAGAAAAAGAGGGGGAGGAAGAAGGGGGGAGTGAAGATCAGTGACACCCATCAGTGATTTTGCAGTAATAATAGTGATACAGTTCTACTCAGCACAAATTTCTAAAGCTATTTTATTCTATAGCAATGTGTAATGATATTTCAAACATAGCAGTGTGAAAAATTTGGATATAATAAATTGTCTTGTATATAATCACAGAATGACAGAATTGTTCAGGTTGGAAAAGACCTCAAAGACCTTCAAGTCCAAACGCAAATAACGCTAAAAAGAAAATTATGGAAATTTTGGAACAGTAGCTTATAATAACATCTTTATGTGGACTAGGGTGTTTTGCTGATATAAAAATAGCATACACTCTGTTCTGAAAATACCTTCTTTCAAATGTGTCTCCTTTGGTGCATGCTCTGCTAAAAAGAAAATAAAATACCACACCAGGATCAAAGCACTGCTTAGCAAGATGAGGAAGATGTCCGCAGGTCATCAGCAATGCATTTATATTACAGACTGGTGAAATTACAATAGTGTGGAAACATCTGAATATCTCCTGAACTAGAATCTAATTAGTTTATTTTTGTCCCATTTTGACATTATAAAAAGATTAAAATATATCAGCAAGGCAAGGTTAAGTCTCTATATTCTAAGAGGAACTCCTTAGTAGGAAAGCCTACTTGCTTGCTGTTTGCTACTGAAGATAAGTTGCTATGAAATACTCAAGGGTCATGCTCTCTCTGTTTCTGATAGCTTTCAAGTGACACAGAACAAACTATGAAGTGGAGGAAATAAAGACAGTGTGAAGTAGACAAGCTTCACTGAATAGATTTAGGAGCAGTCAGAATCAATTCACAGTTCTGGCTAAATACACACTGAACAGAATGTTTATGCTAATAAAAATGAGAAATGTTCTTCTGTGACCTATCCTGTGTAGTCTTACACAGGACATGAGACATATGCTGTACAATTCTAAAGAATATATATATATATATCTTATATATATCTTATATATAAATCTTAATTTTCACTCCAAATTGTGGTTGTAATTTCAAAAGCGTTACGTACTTAAGAGGCACTTTGGCCTGATATATCATACAGTGGATGAGCACACAGTCCCTTCAGTATTTTTGCGGATAAGAGATCATTTCTTATCACATTTGCATGCCTTCAGAAATTGCTCAGTACCCCAACCTGAAGTTTCTGTAAGTCTGCAGAACAGGATGAGATCTAAGGAAACACCATGGATAAGACTATACAACCAGCAAGATTTAGGGAAGGACCTACATTTGTTGTATGTGTCACTCAGATTTGTTAACAGTGAATGTGAGTACTTAAATCCTCCTATAATATTACATTGGTTTTGGAGCATAGATATATGTACAGCACACCATTTTTATTTCCCAATTAAGGATTTTCGATTATTTCTTTATATTTTTCCCAATTATGCCTGTTGCAATTTTTTTTTTTCCTCTAGACTACAGCTAATGATGTATTAGTAGTTAGCTAGAAGTTGCTCAAACACACAAATTCCTTTATTCTCCTCCTAGCCCCACAAGAATAACTGTCACCATCACCAGCTGGTACTATCTAGATTAAAAATAGACATCAGCTGCACAATTGCAAATTCCTCCTGAGGATACCAGCAGCAGGAGAGTTGACTATAATTCTTCATACAGACAGCATCAAGAAACATTAGAAATGACATTCCTCTCATCTTCTAAAGCTCTTAACACCACTCACTCTTGTCTTGCCCTCAGTATCAGTTTCCATCATCTCTTCAGGATAATCAGCTGCCTTCTACTAATTAGTCTTGATGAACTAGCATGGATATAGTCCCATTAAATTGCTGGCAATAGATGCAAGGGTTTTGACTTCTCAAAAGCAAATTATTAACCTCTGGTACATCAGAACTATCAGTAGGACTCATTCTCCTTTTCATACTTCAATAAAAAAAGTGTCAAAGCACTAGAGGTACATATTTCTGTGTTTCCTGTGAGTGAAAATGAAAAAGAAAACCAACTGGTAAAATTTCCTTAGGAAAAAAGAAAAAAAAAGAGTATTGCCATTTCAAATGAAATTCCATCAGTTCAACTATACTTTTAAGCAGTAAAGTTGCTGAACCTAATTTCCATGTTTACTACAGTATTTAAGTATAAAAAGGATTACTTAAACATCAGAATGTAATATTAAATGACAAACATCAGAGTTAAATTCCCAGTGCTTTTGCTGACTTCCCGAGTTACACTGAGTGAATCTATCTTGTGTTTTCTGGTAGGAAAAATAATTCATTTCTTCCTCACTTTGGCTCTTTTGCCATTGACACTTTGACTTTTGCTATTTTCTCTTTTTAACATAGTATAATATACAGCATTATTATTTTATTTTATAGTTTTATTCTTTTATTTTAGGCTGTTCTTATAGTATTGTATCATGGCAGCACCTATCAGCCTCAGCCCCTGTTAACCAGAAAAGCTGTGAGAAGCAAATTGGCCTTGCTAAGACTGCTCCTAGACTGCTCCTCTAGCTCATTTTCCATCTTACAGGTGACATACACCTTAAAACAAGAAAAACAAAGCAAAACAACAACAACAACAACGACAACAACAAACCAAACTCACAAAGTAACTAGCAAAATACAAAGTCAGCAACAGGAGAGCAGACAAAAGCCGATGAAGAAGGGAACTGTGTTGACAGAGACATAAGAATCAATTTGTGCTAAGCCATGCTGGGGTGGTGCTTCTTCAGTCATGCTCTAGTAAATTCACAGATCGCCGAGCCCATCCTGCATCAGAGAACTGCATTCTTTTTTCCAACCCAGATTTTCCCGTATCTGGGGCTTCACAGTACATAGCCAGTGCCAGGTTGTTTTCAGACACTGCAAATTGTTGATAGTAGAAATTAGCTTGGTGAGGGGTGGGGGAAGATAATGTCAAAATTACATTTTCAACAGGGATTTTCAGTAAAGCTGCCTGCAATGCAGATCCTCAGAAGATTTTGAGAGCCTGTTCTGGGTATATTGGCCTGCTAAAATATCTCCATTAAGCATCTTTAGTCAGTAAGAGGTCTACTAGTTTCCCTTCTAGAAGTTATTTAAAACAAAAAAAAATCTATGTTCTCTATATCCACACAGCACTCAAGGTCTAGAGAAACTAGTGTCAATCAGTACCCATATTTAAAAAAATAAAGTACTTATCCATTCAAAATCTAAGAAACAAAAAAATGAAAGACAATTTTCACATCTGTCTGATAAATAAAAAAGAAAACAATAAAATACAGCTTTGAAATACATACTCCTTTCCAATAATGTAATAAACTGTGCTATCATCTCATAATCAGGATGGTTGCCGTGGTGATGAAGATTATCCTTGCTGCTACTTGATTCTGTCATTTTTCTAAAAATGAATTAATAATATTTAGGATTTATTAACAATGGGTCACATTGATAGAAATAAATTACATACTTTAAACTGGTCATGTACGTCTTCTATAATATTGTAGCCACTTTGTCAACTCAGCAATAAGATATGATACGATTACTAGAAAATTAAAGCTCTCTGTCTTAAAGGATGAGACAGTATAAAACTGATCAGAGAAAAACATCAGTAGAATAATCTAATGTGTTTATTTATTTCAAATCTTTCAGAGTTAGCTAACAGTCTCTACTTCTTTTCTTGTAGATTAATCAAGATCAGCATATATTGAAACTAGATTTACTTGTGCTGGGAAAATTTATGTCGTAATGCATTAGAACTGATGTCTTTCAGGCTATTGTATTTTATGACAGTTCTAAGTATAATGGGAAGTTTGTGAAGAAATCTTAATGATGGCATATTTTGCAATACATAAAAATACATATACAAACTTATGCACTATGAAGATCACTTCAAGGAATTTCTATAGAGTTTTGTGCAATATATGGAATCCTAACTGTAGCAGAAAATTAGGTGAAATTATCACTGTTGCTCTCTAGCAAGTATCACTTTATATGCATTACTGCAGTGCTTATGTCAGTAAAATTAATTACTGACAAAATATGAAGCTGATTTAGATGGCCACCTCTACAATCATTGTTTCATATATATTTCGCAGACAAAAGTAAGAAAAAGAAAATTGCTAAAATCACAAAGTTTTAAAACCTTTTTTTAAAAAATACCTATTTATACTTTTTTTTTTTTTTTCAAGAAAAGGATTTCTTTTTCTTTTTCTTTTTTTTTTTGATAGAGAAATACATTAAAGGTAATGGGAACCCAGTGAAGTTGAGTCATCTTGAGTCATGTAAGGATAGGTCAAGGGTAAACAGCTTTGAACTGAAAGATGGTAGACTTAGATTGGAGATAAAGAAGGCATTTATTATTTTTTTATAGTGAGGGTGGTGAGACAGGGGAACAGGTTGCTGAGAGAGATTGTGAATGAACCCTTCCAAGGATCAAGTCCTACTGTCCACTCCTCTTTTAATGCAGCCCAGAATATAGTTGGCTTTCTGGGCTGCAAGTGCACTTTCCTGGCTTATGTCCCCCTACTTGTCTACCAGGATGCCCAAGTCCATTTCAGCAGGGGTACTCTCAAGGAGATCTTCCTCCAGTTTGTATAAATAACTGGGATTGCCCCAACCCCAAGTACAGTACCTTACACTTGGCCTTGTTGAACCTCATAAAGTTCTCATGGGTCCACTTCTCCAACTGTCCAGATCCCTCTGGGAAGCCTCAATGGCTTCCCTATCCTCCAATGTGTCAACCGTAACACTCAGCTTGGATGCCCCTGTTACATTGCAGGGGAGCTGGACTAGATGGCCTTCAGAGATCCCTTCCAATTCTAAGGATTCTATGATTTTTATATTAGTCTCTGTAGAACGTGATTTGTCACTCTGTGAGCCACAATCATATCTTTATGTAGAATGACCTTTGAGCTGGCTGAGATATGACTCCTATATATATATATTGTTGTGCAAAGGAAGTAACTGAACTTTCTTAAATGCATTGTAAGGAAGGTAATCTGGAGCAGTGGCATGGAGAATTTCTCAGATATGCTCAGAATCAGGGGGGAATCATGTAGCTGCAAATAATCTATCTTGCATTATTTCTATGATCATGTTACAGAAACCAGTTTAAGTATCCTTGTAAGCAGAACAAGAGGGAAATGTTTGAAAATCCAGCAATAGGATTCTCTCAGTAGATGGAAAAATTATCCTCATATATTTGCGTGAAGAAAAATAATCCAAGCTCAGCTGAAGTACTGTAAATCAATATAAGATGATTTTTTCCTAATCACCACATTTGAGGTTTGTAGAACAAAGAATGAACTACACACCCAAACTGCAAAGTACAAGACAAAAATAGAATAAAAGTCCTTTTGGCTCATTGACATCATATAATTAGCTTAGTTATGCTGCCATACATAGGCAGCTAACACTAATACATATTTTTTCCTTTGTTATCATTTATCTCCATGAAATACTATCCTTTCTGATGGCTACATAGCCTGATTTTGTAGCATAGTTATGTTTCTTGTGAACAAAGCAAAATCTTTATTTTAGATGACTTACACCATTCAATAAAAACATTCTATATTTATTTATAATGCACAAATCAATAATGAAAAGAGAAAATACCATTTGCTACTATATCTCTTTGACAGTGTATGTTCTGTTACAACTGGAGCAAATAACAAGTGGGATAAATAGAACATTTCTATTCTCTTTAACAAATATTAGAGTAACTGCTTAGAGTTGAGATGTAATATGTGCAGCTTTTAATCTGTTGTTTTACTTTGAAGACCAGAACACATGTTATTTAGAATCTAAAGATCAAATCTTACCCTTGAAAAAAGGAAGTAATGGACTCTCGTGAGATTTGTATGTGATTTTGTCAAAGATCTGTTTGGTCCAGTATTTTATACCAGTTTTCCACTGCAGGAAAATATGTATATTACCATAAACTAGATGCTCTGTTTAATATTATGAATGTATTTGGCACTTCTAACAAATGTCCTTTAAATTTCTACCACTGAAAGCAAACAGCATCATGAAATCTTGATTTAATTCTGGTTTGCTTTTACTAAATTTCACATTTTTCATTTTCTGTATTATTGTGGTTTTGGCACAAAAAGGACTGTAGAAAAAATAACTACGAAGTTATATAGCAGTAAGAACAGTATCAATGTCACGTGAGAAATTTTACTTACAAAGGGTCGCATAGCAAGGACATATGAATACTATACTACTTTTTCTTCTAACAAGGCAGATCTTAGCTAAGGTATTTATGAAATGTGCTTTAGTATACAGCATGCTTAAAATGAGTCATTCTCAGAAACTCTGATCCCTAACCCAGCAACTTTTAGATGTGTTTGTAAATTTATGTACAGCACTGAGTCCATCTTTTGTCATGAGTTGAAGTTACCGACTGAGAATCTGAGCTTTAAAAACCTGGAACATGCAATGAAAACATTACTTTTGAATTAACTTTACCTTTGAAAGTTAATTTGTAAAATACGAAATACTAATCCTGGCAAGCAACTAGAGATACAGAGAGAAAAATGCTGAATAAAAGCATGTTTTTTTTCTGATTCATAACCAACATATGTTATTATATAGCTGTTGCTGATGAGCACAACATGTTCTTGACTTTAAAAGCGCTACTGCTGCTCAATTTAAATCAGAATGATTATTAAAGTAATTTACTCTTGTGATTCTTGTCTACATATCTTGTATGTGAATGTATATATAGGCATATACAAATGAAAAATGATATATACACTGATAAACGAATTTTATTGTATATAATTAAGAATATGCAGATTATAAAGTCATAACCGTGTTATAATATTTGACCAATTCGCTATTTTTATTCAAATAATTCATCTGATATTTTCTTGTGTTAAAATTACTTTCATACTCATGATTAAATTCTGCATTGCATTGCTTTCAGAAATTCATAAAGAGAAAACAGAGAAATATGAAAAACGAACAACACCGAAAGGTAATTCTTTGTCTATTTACCTACATACATGTGTGTAATATATGCTGTCTTTGCCAACTGCATGTGTTATAATTATCATATTATAAAATAATCCAGAGATAAATTGGCACAGACTGTAAATAATGAGAACTTCATTTATGCCTTGGCATTAACAAATAGTGTCATTTTAAATTTGTGGGGTTATATTGCAAACTCAAATTTATAATAAAATTATCTTGTCTGAATCTATCCAGGACTGTTTTTATAGCAAAAGTGCAAGAAGATAGAGTGCAGACAAACTTTCTCTGGTGCAAAATACCTTTAGTGCATTGGGCAAGAAAGAAAGTATATTTATAGACCGGTGGGTGCCACCCAAGTTAGGCATAGTTAAGAGTGAGCAAGGTGTGTATGAAAGATAAGAAAAATCTCCACTATAAGAACCTACTTTTTTAGAGTGTCCTCTAACCGGCACTTTCAAAAAATCTATAAAGGAGCTGGCTCCAACTGGTTTTCAGAGGTCAGATAAACAAATATGTTTCCTGGGATATGTGCAGATTTTTTGCGTAATGAAACCTCCTCAGAAAGTCTAGGCCAAATAAAATTTGATGAGCATCTCTCTCTCTCATGTACCAATGCTGTGCTCAGTAATGGCAAGAGAAAGCAACTGGAGTCTCATTAAAAGTTATGTGCATATACATACACTCTCCCTTACATAGTTATGTCCTTTATATACATATATTTTCTTCATAGGTTTTTATAGTATTTTACAACTCTAGTGGTAACTTTTCAGCTCTGTGCTAATCAGGGTCGTGTGTAGTGCCTAGAATCTCTTCCCAAGTACTTAATAAATCATGTAGTATGGAAATGATTTTTTAGGATGCCACTAGGTTAGCTGAGTAATAACTAACTCAGATCCATTAGCAAAGGATTCTAGTTAGGGACTTTTCAAAACTTGTATTCTAAAAAATACAGATGAAACTGCAGCCTTGACCAAAACGGACTGTTGTGTACAGCACTGTCTATAGAGAAATGCTTTGCTTTACATGGAGGAATGTTACTGTGGCAAAGATAATCACAAAAACGTTATAAGATTGCAGAAAGAAAGACACTGACGTGTCATCAGTTAAGTCTCTTTTTGCAATCTTGTAATGCTGTTTTAATTATATGCTGTACTGAAACACAGGACAATTTTTTTTTTGTTTCTAATATTTCATAGAATCACGGAATATTTTGGGATGAAAGTGTTCTTCAATAACCAGGCCCAATCAATGAATATACAGATGGTATAGTATATCCAGGAGTATGTCTGATGCAATTATGACACTAGAGTAAGGAATAGAGAACACTCACCCTATTCTGGACTCACATAATAAACTCCCGTGGAGTAGATCTCCAAAAGAGATCCTTCCCCCCTGGCAGTCAGTTCTTAAATGGGTCTAAGAGATGTGCAACCAGGCTCCACCTCTTCCTGCAGCACAGGTGAATTGCCTTCCCCTGTGCTCCCATGGCTGACTCATTGCTCACCTCAGGTGATCAATCAGAGGTTCGGGCCGTGATTCAGCAGCCCCATACAAACATCTAGCTCCAACCTCTCTGCAGTAGGCATGGAAACACTTCACTAGACAAGGTTGCCCAAAGCTCTCCAATCTGGTCTTGAAAATATTATTTTTACATTTCACAGAATCATAGAATGGCTTGGATTGGAAGGGACCTTTAAGATTATCTAGTTCCAATCACCCTGATATAGGCAGGGACACCTCTCTCTATATATGGGTTGAGGGCAGCCTGGGGTAAAACTCACACTGCAGGTATTTTATCAGCATCAGTAGCTGGTAAAACTGAACCTCAGTTCAGATGATGATAACAACCTCTGAGTGCTGCAATTAAACCTAACTTTAAATTGAGGATTTCTTCAAAAAGGATAATGTTAGAGCCATCTAAGGTTACTTGGCTTCTGAATGAAAGCGTCTACACAGAGATTTAATGCTCTCTGACTAATGCATTGTAACTTCATTGTATGAGTCCATTTATCTTAACTTTTGTGAGTGCTGCTCTGCGGACAAGCACTTAGTTAGCTGGAACAAGCAATCTCCACTTTGTGCTCATTCCACTCATCACTTTTAGCCTTATACTAAGCAGTGGACAAAGACTTACTCAGCTGGAAACTATTTTTACTTAGCTTAAGTGTGGAATCAGTTCCTCCTCATCTCTTCTTTTTGCACTTATTTTTTTCTGAGGTCAGAGATGTTATCCAATACTGTCTCAGACATTCTAATTAAGAAAAACAATCTAATTTCCTTTTACTATGTTTTCCATTTGGAGCTAAATCAAATATAATGTTAGATGATTTAAATTTGGAAAACCCACATATATGCTACACTTCTTGCTTTAAATTTTGAGTGAAATAAATAGCAAGATTCTTATGTGATTAAACTCAGAATACATTGTTAAATTGCCGTAAAATTTTGCATTATAAGCTCCTATTTTAGTTTATTTATAAATTTACCATACTTCAGTCATTGAGGATAAATTTTTTCTTGCTTGGTTTTTTGCCTCAGGCTGAATTTTCATTCAAACTCGTGTAAAAATGTGTCAGCAATTTCCAAAATCTAGGTTAGTGAGCACTATGCTGGGGCATTGTATTTTTTTCAGTGCTAATACCAGTCCATTCTGAGCTTATGTGTTTGGGTTTTTTTTATTTGTTTGTTTTTATTTTTTATATTTGCAAGGAAGTCCAAGCAAATTTATTTAAGTTGTGCGAAAATTTCAGCATAGATATTTATTGCAAAGACATATTTCATTCTTATTTTTGTTTTCCAGGTGAATCCAGTATCCTATTGAGAAAAACAAAATATGTGATATTTTAATTGCAAAGTGTGACATAAACCAAATAAAATACTGAATTAAAGTAGAATGGGCAGCTCTAGATTCAGCATTTTTCAGCTGAAGAGTGCCTGACTTAACTGATTTAAAAATGATTTTATATAGTTTGTCATGTTTGTTATATATACAAAAATATTTTATTAACTCTAGTTTGTTTCTCAGAAACTTCACCATATGGCCAACTTGGCTTATTTCTAATCCTAACATAATTCTTCCATTTAATCTTTGAGGGCTCGAGAAATGGTGTATGTTAAGCCATTTGCAAAAAAGAAAGTATATGTCTAGGTAAATAAATCTGGAAAAGACGTGTAGGTGATGAAGTGTTTATGACGAGGTTCCAGGATTATATGCAAATTTGAATATAAAAGCATTTGGAGAGGGAATCAAAAGTTCACATTTAACTACCAAATACCATTGACTATCACAGAGCTTTTTCAAAATTTTTTACCTGTCCCATCCAAAATTGACGACATGCTGGCTTGAAGTATTTTGCACAGTGGTTTCACTTGCTAGTATAGATATAAGATGTAACAGCATGCTACAATTTCTGCAAAAATTCACAGCCTAAGGCCTTCTAGGTATAAGGAAAAAGTGTTTTTCTTTGGTATGGTATTAGATGTCCTAAAGTAATTGAATGAGTCATCCTGTCCTTCATTGCTGCTGTGTTCTTCACAGCCTGGTTTTTAGTGTAAATTAGCTGTCCGCATTCCTTAAAGGCTTTGAAAAATTTCCTTGTAGTTTGTTTCTACTGTACTGCTAATTGTTATCAGCAATTATTTACCTATTATGACAGGAAATGTATTTCAGTAAAGCAAACACATGCAAAGACATAATGAAATTAGTGAAGTTTGGAGTGATTTTTCCTAAAGACATGAACCTATATTTTAATGAGGAAATATTTAACCAAGAAAAAATATGTTTGCACCCCTATTAAATTACATTTGCTGCCAAACCGGTGAAACGAGTGTATGCAAAAATATTACTATGTTTGTGTATAAAACTCACAGTTGTCTTCTAACCAGGGTTATGTTTTCTGTGGTTTACTTGAGTACAAAATCTTAAGTATTGCAAAGAAAATAATTCCCCACTGAAACTGGCAAAAGCTCTAGTCTTTCAAAAGTGGAGTTTGACAAGGAATATATTTATCTGAATTGTTGTGTATTACACAACCCTGTCCATAAACACGGTCCAAAAGTTAAATGGTCAGTAGAGTCCATAAGGATACAAATTTGCCTGCTTCTAGCTGGACGTGTACCTGATTGCTTTCAACAGCTGTTCCTTCTGAAATTACTTTTTTATTAAAAGAGATGTATTCCTATTAATCCATCTTGTGGCTGAAGTAACATCTAAAAATAAAGAGAGCATGGAAAGCAGTATGCTAGCCATTTATTGATAATAATAGAAAGCATTTCTGTCAAGAACTGAAAATAATTTCCTCCATCAGAAATCTTAGAGCCACTGTGCTTATGTAATGGAATTAAAACAAATCTGAAAGTTGCTGAATAATTATATTTGTTGCCAAATCATGATCCAAAATCTGAAGACTTACTCAAAGACAAAGCATTTCTCTTGCTCCTGGAATAAAATAATGACACTGAGAAGATCTATACAAGATCCAGTGTCTGTTACTCAGAGATAAAATTCATTTTTTGTTTTTACAAAAATTTTCTTCAATTACTTTTGCAGAATAAAATGTGTACATAATACCAGGAGACTACAGATTTACCATTTAATTTTCTGTTTTTATATTTCTAGTAATTCACAGAGAAAAGCCTCAAAAACAAGAAAGAAATGAAAGGAAGGAACATCTGAAAGGTATGTATTTAACACTTGATCTTTTTTTCTTTTTATCAAAGTCTCAAAACTGCCAGATTTGTTGACCCCTAGGCCTTTATGTAAATCCCAATTGTGTTTAAGAGTGGAGAAGGTTCTGTAAAAGCCTGGTGGAAAGAGAATGAGGATTTTAAAGACACTTTGGATTCAGCACTCTGCAGAAAATCTAAAATTATATTCATAAATTAATAAGTTTTTACTGTATTATTTACTTATGTAAAATATGCCCAAAGCATAAACAGGTGTCTTTTATTCTTATTGAATAAATCCAAGAAAAATATTTTTCTTTAGGCATAATTCTGAGCAAAATATAGTGCCTAAATCACAACATAAACACAACATGAGGACTTCCTTTAATAATTTTTTTTTCCCAAACTCGTTTTGGAGGTAATAAAGGGAGAGCATTAGAGAGAATGTGTCGATTTGCTGTTAGTGAAAGCCAGTATTTTGTCAAAACCTGCCTAGTTGTCAAAACACTACAAGGCTTCTGTGAACATGACTTTTACATAAAACCTTGATTAATGAAGTGTCAGACTGGAGGAAAAAACTCATTTTAGAAGAGCAAATAGGTGTATGGCCATAAAGAATCATCCAAAATACAGAAAGACTAATAAGATCTAGCCACTGCTAATTTATTTCAGAAAAAGAAGACAACTCTCACAACAAAAGTGAATATGTACTTTCTAAAATTTGTGCTTGACTAGATCTCTCTAGTTGTCTCCAATTGGAGCTTTTCCATTTTATATAAATAATTCAAATTTCAAGAGTTAGAAAGTCTAACTAGAGATTAATGACAGGCACATAACTTCAGGTGTTTATTAGAGTGAATATTTATTACTAGAAAATGGAATAGTTGTAACGAAAGAACATTTTTTCTGAGATTTGGCAAAATGACAGATCAAAGACTACCATGTCTCATATTACAACATGAATGTGCCACTGACTTCTATTTTTTTATTTTATTTATTTATTTTTTTTTTTTGGAGAAAAAGAGAAATGCTTTGATTTCCTTTGAATGAGAAGAATTTAATGTTTTAAAACATTTCTAAGGGCAGGGAAAAATGTTCATACAACCTGAGCAAATGAAGAAGAATAAGGATTTTTAAGGCTTCTCCCAATTTTGATGATTTCTTAGTTTTATCTAGTGAGCTATTGCTACAATTACTCCAATAATGCTACTGTGGATAGAAATATTCTGCATTCGCTATAATAAGGAAGATTGGTCTAGTTGGTACATTTTATATTAAAATTATGACTGTAGATATGTGGCTCTTTTTTTTTTTTTTTAGAATGCCTGGAGGAACACAAAATTTTCACTGAATCCCCATATTTTTCTACTTTTCATGCATTCTCTTTTCAAGATTAGCATATGGAGATAGTAAACAGCATCCTAGTCTAATTTCTAATTAATTTCTCCTTAGTTTAAAGAGAAAAAGAAAAGTTATCTAATGACACAGAGAATAAATAGCTGCCCTTAAAAATGACTCAGTCAGTTATGTCAGGAACTCACTCTGAGGTATTCCATCGCTGTACTGCTAAAAAAACATGAGAGCGAGTGTTCCCTGCTCTTCTTTTTTTTCCAGTCACATATGAAATTCAAGCTACTGTTAAAGATCTTCCTTATTTGCTCATGTTTGGCCAAAGAATTTTACTTGAGTGGGATGAAATCCCCACAGGAGATATAATTAAAACCAGCCTGCAGTTTCATGGCTGATTTTTCTGAAGTGCTCTTAAATCCTCATGCTTATTTTCCATTGTCTTGAAAATTGCTGTTTGAAATTCTAAGAAAGGTGAGTGGGAAATATTACGTGATTGACTGAGTATCACAATGCAGTTTCCACTGTCAAAAAGTTAGTTTTGTCTTTGCACATACTGGGCAGCTAATTATGGCTTTGGGATCATCATTTGTCAGCAGGTGATCTCAGCTAGTGTTACTAGCTATCCATATCTATTACTAGCTATCCATATCCATTGCTAGTTATCCATCCCAAGCCAGCTGGCATGTGACAGAAGTGCCATTTGTGCATGTGGCACTCTAATGCTCCAAGATTGATTCCAGAGTTTTATGAGACTTTGCCTGACAGAAAATGGAGGGGTCCATATGATGTACTGCTTCTAGTGCAGGGAGCAGCATTTACTATGAGCTCTGTCTTTGTCCTTGACAGCTTTCTGAAAAACAGTCTTCAGGAACAGACAGTTGCAAAAGTTGTTCATACTGTAGAAAACAGTTGGGGAATGTAACTATGATTTGGAAGCAGTGACTTAGCTATTGTTGCCTAATAATAACCGTGTATGGTGTGTGCTGTGCAGATATGCATAGGATAACACATTAATAACACAACTTGTCATTTCATCTCAAATGACTTAACTTGGAATAATTACTTTTTATTCTTAAGTTTCTTGTTCAACATTTTATATGAAAACTTTTCTTCTTTTCTAGTGACACACAAAGACAGATCAGAAAAACCTGAAAAAAGGGAGAGGCATACAGGTAAAGATTTAATGTTAAGGTTCATATTTTGTGGCAACCCAGGAATAATTTTCCACTTCACTTCTTTACATGTATCTTTGCAAATGGAAAAAATGTGATAGAACTTTTAGTAGAAATCATGAAGCTGTGTAAGGGTTTGCAAACATATGGACTGACAAGAATGTTGCATACCTCATGCATGTTTTTTGTTTGCTTTTTCTGTTTTACTTAGGTTGGTTTCTTTGTCTTGTTTTTTTCTTTTTGTGTGTGTGTGTATTGTTGGTTGTTTTTTTTTTTTCTTTTTTTTTTTTTAGAGAGAGATAATATATTTTATACTCTGGTTTACTATAATTTCTCAGTAATCTCTGAGTATTTCCAGCATTCACAGTACATATGGTTTCTAAGAAAATATGGCAATCCAGAAAAATCTCTAACATCAAAAGAGAAAACGTAAACAAATGTAATGAAGCAAGCCATGTGGGTAATAAATAAATACACAAACAAGAAAATAGCAATAAACAAACATTTTAATTACAGTACTGACTAGACCTATTTCATAGTCATTGAAATGACCAGAACTGATATTTTAAGCATTTACTTGCAAAAAAAAAATGATATCTAGTATTTATTTTATCTTCAAGAATTCTAAGTTTCATGTGAAACATCGCCACAAGCCTGGAAGATAAATAACAATGCTCACGCATACATTTCTGTGTTCTCAGTATAAACTCATATGCCAAAGTCAAACAGCTAGCTGAATGTTTTCACACATCTGGTCCTTGTAGGGTTTGTCAGTGAATAAGAACGTGTATAGATATCAGTTCTGGGCACCTGTGAATAGGTTACTGTATAAACATAAACTAACAAAAAATTATAAAGTCAGATCCCACAGTGGAAAATATTTCAAAATATGCACCACTAAATGACTACTGCACAATCAGGTGTATTTTAACCAGAAAACTTGTCACTTTAGTGTACTTTATTTCAATTTGTGAAGTGGAAATTAAAAGCAAACAAGAAGCCCCAAAGAGCATTAGTTATAATGCCACTGCAATTAGATTTGTAATTAATTATAGTGTTCAATCATTCATGGCTGAAAAAACTGTTAGTTATTATGTGGAGATCAGAAAGTCCTTCAGAAAGAAATACCCAACAAAGTAATAACCAAGAAAGCTCAAAAATAAGAATGAACCGAAGTATACCATTACCAAAAAAAATAATAAACAAAAATATGCACAACCCCTGGCTACTTTCTGTCATTGGATTACAGTTGTGCTAGAAAGTCCCTTCTTTTCCCAGCCAATGACAAACCTCAAAGGTACTACATGAATCTTTGACAATTCTGGTTGTATGTTTTGACACCATCAGCAGACAGCTGCAGCTGATTTAGTCTTTCTGGTCATGGTGCCTAGATTGTTCTTAATCCTCTTCTTTTTCTCACCCATTTGCAAAACTTCTCTTTTTTAACATCAGTTAATATTGCTCTTACTTATTTTTAGTGATCCACAGAGAGAAATCTGAAAAGCCAGAAAAGCATGAAAAAAAAGCACCTTCTAAAGGTAACAATAATTATTATTGAATATTGTACAATTTTAGATTGTTATCACTTGTGTATTTGGGGAATGTGTGAATATGAGATGTAATGTTTAAAACTGTTTTAGTCCCCATAGTACAGTCCGTGGCAGCTCTCACTTTTACTTGAGCAGATCTTAATCATCCTCTAAGTGAAGTCTACAGTGTATATTTCTTGTTTAGTTCTCTTGTTTAGATGCACAGATCCCCCCCTAATCAGTCTGGGGGATTTAAAAATACAATCAGCTTTTCCCGTGCTCTCATTTTTCAAGACAAATATTTATTATTGCTTGGTATTTGAATTTTGAAAGAAATGTGAAACTTTCAGGAAAGCTGTTGTGTTTTAACAATTTTTTCAAATTTTAAAATTTCAAATTTTAACAAGTTTTCTCATTTGTTTGTTTGTTTGTTTGTTTGCTTGTTTTTAAAATTTTCCTAATATACAACTGTACTCATTTCTAGTAATTCAGAAACACAAACTTGAAAGACATGAAAGAACTGAAAAGAAACCTCCTCCCAAAGGTATTTATTTATTTATATATATATATTTAAACTAGAACTTACTTCAAAATTTATAAACTTTATTTAATTGGAGTAGAGAATAGAATGTGTATGAAAAATCATCTATGTTACACTAAAATTTGAATGAATTAAAACTTCTTAAGAGCAACCAGAGGTTAGTTCTATGCATAAACCATTTGAACCTGTTGAAATTTCAATGACTGAAATCCAAAGAATCAAGGAGTGTTGGGTTGGTAGGGATCTCAAATATCATCTAGTTTCAAATCTCTTGTGATGGGCAAGGTTGCCACCCACTATATCAGTCTGCCCAGGGCCCCATCCAACCTGGTCTTGAACATCTCCAGGAATGGTGCACCTACAGCTTCTCCGGACAAGCTGTGCCAGTTCCACATGACTCTATGAATAAACAATTTCCTTCTAACATATAACCTAAGCCTCTCCTCTGTTAGTTTAAAACCATTCCTTTTTGACCTATCACTATCTGCCCAAGTGTCACTCTCCGTCCTTATATACTGAAAGACCACTGTAAGGTATGTAAGATATTTGGAAACCCCTTCACTCTGCTGCAGGGCACATTATGAATAGTCCTGTCTCAGAACAAATGTGGGAATGCGGTCAAAGAAAGACTCAAAAACACAAGACTCCTTGATCAGAAACCTAAACCTATCCAAAAAAGCTACAATAACCATTTAAAAAAAAACAAAAAAAACCAAAAAAAACCCAAACCAAAACAACAACAACAACAACAACATAACAACAAAAAAATGTTCACATATAGTATTTCTGTCTAAACCTGTTTGGCTTTGAGGAATTATAGTTTTCATCAGATCTAAACAATATGTTGATGAAAAATATTCATTAATAACCACACAACACAAGATAAAATGTTATTATTATTTTTGGGGAAAAGAATGACACTGAAATTTTGACTTGATTACTTGCAGAGGAGAAGAAAGTAAAGCACACCAAAGTGGAAACAAAAGTTAAAAAGGAAGTGAAGGATGGAAAAGGAGAAGCAAAGATGACCGAGAAGATCAAGCAGACAGAGACTAAAACAACAGAAGTTGGGTTAATAAAGGCCAAACCGAAATTCAAGGAGGAGAAAGCTCTTCAGCCTCTTACTAAATCGGAAAAGAAAGGTAAACAGTATGAGGAGGAAACAGACGAAGATCTTAAAAAAGTAGTAGAAATAAAGGAGAAAGAAGGAAGTTAGAACTGGCAAGGACCAAAATCCACCCATGAAAAAGAAAAGAGCAAAACAAATTCCAGCTGAATCTCAGGTTGTTAGATGGAAACTATCAAGAATAAAATAAGTTTAATGCAAATAACTGTTTTTTCATGGCTAAAGATTCATTTTTAGTTTGAATCCTCCTTTACCGAGGACCAATGTCCCCAGTAGGCTGGAGTCTTCATGGATTTGCTCAGTAGAATGTTATTTTTTTTACAAAATTTACTTTGGAAAATACCAACTGCCCAAAAATCTGTTGGAAATTCTGTTTATTTTCTCTATCTCCATGTCCTCATTAACAATTATAAAAGTAGCAGCAAATGAAAGAATGTGTAATCATTTGTATTGCATCAGAGTATGTGAGACATTGCCATGTACTGTATGACATAATTATATGCCTGCCTGATGTTATTTGATATGATTGCACTCCAAATTTCTCCTAAAAAGGAAAGAAATGCCATTTCCTTGATGAAAGGAAGAAATTAAATTATAAAATAAGGAATCAACATGCATCAACACAAAATGCAGCTGTTAGTTATATGCTCCTCTTTCTCAATCAGCCTCAGATGTTGCACTCCCAAGTCACTATGAATGCTCTGTCCCTCGATAAACCTCTAACTATTCTAGTGAATTAGATTCAACTTTGTATGCATGAAGTAGAAGCTGACTTTCTGTAAGAACTGCCACAGCATCCACAGGACTATTCTGACATTAGTAGAGTTAGCTCTGCATTGCACAGCACACCTATCTGATCATTTCAACTGATAACCACAAATAATTATGGCTGAGCATCAAAACAGCTATTGCTACACAGCTATCCCTATCTGAATGTCTGAATCTAAAGGGGCAAATCCTCCAAGAACGTCATACTCATAAGTTCTGGACGCCGTAGGGGTTGTTTAAATTATGTATTTCTAGAAATCTGAAAGGGGAGTTTTTGAGACAAAGCCCCTTTCTGACATGTGTAGTATATTGAGAGAGCATTATTTTATACAATTTATACAAATAAATGTATTTTAGTTAATTCCGGTTTTCACTTGAAATACTGCAGCCCTTGAGGTATAAAATCAAAGCAGCATCATTCATAACGTTCTGATGAATGGAAAAGTCCAGCAAACTGTTGAGTTGCCATTGGGATGTGCAAACCTCTTTTAGTTTTTGTTTGCTATGACAAAGTTTTGGTAAACAGTGGAATTCACTTTGTACTGTTCAGGTTAAAGCTCTCAAAAAGCAACAGTTGTGCAGATGAGGCACTTTATTCCCTTGATAGAAAACGTGTTTAAAGTGAGTTGGGATCAAAGAGAGAAATAGATGGATGTGAAATAGATAGAGGAGGGGTGTGGTTTTTTTGTTTGTTTTTTTTAACTGATAAAAATTAGGAAAATGATCAGTTTTAACATCAAAGATTAACATATCACTTTGTAAGTCTGCTTTAGATTGTGTCCCCAGGGACTGTGCACTGAACCACAGCAGGTGGAAGTGGAAATGAACAGCTGGAGCGTAGAAAGAAAGGAGTATCTTAAAATGTCCTTATCACTGGAGATAGAGTCACACACATTCAGTGAATGCTGCCTCTTTCACTTCTGTTCCTTTCACTGCAAACTGCTGCTATCCAACCAGATACTCTCAGAAAATTCAGATCTACATAGATCACTGTGGCCCATGATGATCATAATTTTTAATTTAAAATGCTTTAACCAATGTTCCCTGATCTTGCAATCCTTACTTTTCCTTGTTCAAGGGAGTGGTTTAGCCAGCATTTCCTGAAGACTGTAAAAAGAATTGCAGTAAACATAAATAGGAGTTGTTATGATACTCCCACTGTTATATCAGTCCTCAATGAAATTAAAATTAAAAAAGATAGTCTGTTTCCCAGGTAAATCTGATGAGGTCAAGTGACAAAGGAATACCTGTGACTGTTTTTATTAATAAGAATTTAACTCCAAACATTGAGATGAACTTTCAATCATCAGGTGAAAATCTGTATCACCATGATAGACTTACAAGGTTAAAACTATCGTGAAATTCTCATTTGAGCAGGAGAGTTTAAATTGAAATTAATTTTTAGCCATGAAGTGTTGTTTGGAGAATCGTACTCATTTAAAATTCCCAATGTTTCAGTCTTTGCCAGTTGGCAGAATTGGACTTTAATAGAATGTTACTGTGCACCTTATTATTTCATATATAGTAGAAATACTATTTGTGTTGTTCAGTTAAGAATTTTGCCTTCAGTTTTCTTTACAAGTCCCATTTTTCAGGAGTTGAGTTACTAAAAGAAAATTATTACAAAGTCTTTCTTTCCAGGTGTGGTTAAAACTATTATTACTATTTTATGTTTATTCAGAAAAATAATGTTTTTATATTTATCACAGAAAAAAAATGTCTATTTTGATCCTTGTTTGTATTACTATCATTAAAAAACATATTATTTTAGTATCAAGGGAACTGTGTGAACTGCTAAGTCCCCCAGGCTATGCCTGTATCATAACTTAAATAGATTCAGCACAAGCTTGTGCTCTGTCCTGTGACAGTCCATACAGCTTATGTGCCCTGACAGTTTAGTATCATTGCCTTTTAGCAGTCTCTTATACAACGCCTGGAAATAATCCAAAGGCTCTTCCAAATTGGCAGCATGGATAAAGACAGACAGCCTCACAGCAAAATGGGGGTAAGGAAAATTCAGGTTTCTGGGCATGAGCTGTGCCCTGCCATTTTCTCTCAGGGCTAAACAATTAACTGTGGTCATTTTTATTATACAGACATAAGCTGATTGACTAACTCACTGAGGTCCTATTTCCAAGCATGTTGAAGTCAGTAAGCTGACTTCAGAGGGGCTTACTGAGAATACTTTTTCCTGCTTCTACTTTCTCACCAACCCCCTCTCCATGACAGAAAATTAGCACATAGGCTTAGTACAGATATTGCAGCCAAAATGTTCAGATTCCTTAAAGACGGAATCCAAGACTGGAGCTGATCAAAATGGTAAATTTGAATTCCTAAATTCAAAATCAGAAACTATTATGGATAGTCATTAAAGGCTTAAAAGCACTCATGGACTTGTGTATGTTCTGGCAAGTTTGGCCCAAGTCCTTCAATTCTGACTAGAAGTCCTGGCAATTTAGTAATAGGAAACAGCTGCATGGGCTCTAATGGACTATAGAAACAATTGGTTTAACTACTATTGATGCTCTAGTGAACTCTGTAAGAAAGTAAATAATAAAATCTTACATTGTTAAGAATATGATTTTATATTTTCTTTTTTATCATTATTATTTTTTTACATTTGAAGCATTTCAAAGTCTGTATAATACTGTTTTGAAGATGGCAAAGAGTGGCCTTATGGGTGTGCAGGAATGAGATGCAACTGGAGATGGAGAATGTAGCTTATGTAACCTTACCTTGGAAGTATGTGGTAACTGTATATGACAGACAGATTAATTTGCTCAGCCCCTTTATTCGAAGGCTGTTGTAAACTAACACAGCTAACCAAAGCTGGCATTTGATCATCATCATTAACGCTGGAAGATAGTGTCCCTTGTAGTCCAGTGGGACAACATATTTTTCCAGCCAACTGAAGAGTTCAGCAAAAATATCGCAATTCATTTGCACTCAGTTATATAAAGATTCTTAATCTTAGCAATTTTGATTGAAGTCTACCTCTCTGATTATATATAAAAGAAATCAGTAGACAATCAACATTTCTGAATTCTGAGTTTCATGTAGATAAAGAAGCTGAATAGCAAAGTTTTACTATTTATAACCAAATTTATTATATGCATTATATATGTCTATGTAAAGATATATGTAAAGATTTTGGAAAATAATTATATAGTGAAATGATAAAATTCAGTTGAAAATCTCATTGCTGCAGAAGTGTAAGTACACAGAGTTCTTTTTATATTCCCATTCAATAAGCTTACATATTGATTATACTGTTAATGCAGTATTAACAAAATACTGTGATATAAAAGTTTATTGAATTTTGCTATTGTCTTATTGAGACAATATAAAATGGATTTGCAGGGATATGAAATATTCTTTGGACCATATAGTAGTTTGGATTGTGCCTCTGTGGGGAGCAAGATAGTACATTGCTGAACTGGTCCACACATTGCAGGCCAGAAAGAAGAGGTAGTGACTCTGAGGTAGCTCTTAAGTACTTGACTGGGTGGCTCACAGTTATATCTGTACAATAAATTGTCTCTTTCTGAAAATGTCTAGAAGTCAAGTCCAGGGGGGGAAAAAAAAACAAAATAAGTAAGAATATGCAAAAATATCCCCCAAGTGAGTCTTCACATTGCCAAACTATATATTCATCATTAAGTAGAAACAACAGTTTAATTTGCTTTCTTCATTACTCTTTTTTCCTCTTTCATCTGTTAGATCAATATGCGTTCTGTCGCTATGTGATTGACATGTTTGCGCACGGGGATTTTTATCCAGGTACTTTCCTACATCATTGAACTCCTAATACTCTTCTGTTTTCCTGAGAATTTCTGCTTCTTTATGCATTGGAAGTGTGATTTGTGTTGTTGAAAGATTTCACAAGTGCAAAAAAGATTGTGCGAATAGTTTTAATAAAGCATAAGATCTAATGGCTGTCTTATTAAAGCTTTTAATTTTCTGTCTACTCTGCATGAATTAAAAATAAGGTTATGTTAAAAGTAGAGTCAAATGAAGCCTGTAGAAATTGCTAAAATATTCCATGCTTTTTTGTGTGCGTGTGTCTGAAATGCAAGAGAAAGGAACTTATTCTTAATAGCTCATTGCTTTTTTTATCCCTGCAAATAGTAAACCTTAACCCCAAAATGCTTCTAGAAGTGAATTATTGTTGCTCTTAGTATATCAAATATCTTAGCTGAGCAATCACCTCTGTGCTTTATCTTCCCCCTTTCCACATCTCCATGCTTATCTGTTCTAATATACAAAGATCTTAGGCAGACATGTAGCTAAAGCAACTGACCATGACTGAGTACTGTTTTATCATGTTAGATCAATTCAGTTTGCCCAGACTTTATTTAATTGTCACAGTTCCTTCTGAAATCATAATGGAAATCATCCAACACAACAGAATAAGATAGAACAACATAATCCTAGAAATGAAAAGCAATGATATTTGTAAAATCAGGGATGAAATACGAAGGTACATCATAAGCATTACAAGCTTTGTTTTGTCATTATTTGAACAAGAAGATCTCCACTGGTACTCATCTGAAAAGTCTGTGTTTCCTTATCTCTACTTTGTACCTTTGCTCTTCTCTTGGTATGTTCTGGTACAGTTATAGCTAGGATACCCTAAGAATGTATACATGCTCTCAAAATGGGGAGAGGTAGGACAGAGTTATTTGTGGAGAGAAAATGAATAACCTGGGTATTTTAAAGGGAGAATATTGGTTTGGCCTTTTCTTGAAGAATGACATGGAGAGAGTCATGGTTGCATTAAAAGAGAGAAAAATATATCACCTCTGGGTTTTTTAAAGACAGTTAGTTATGAATAGATGGACTGATCATCTAGCCTCAGATTGTGAGAAATATTAAAAAACCTTCCTGAGACCTTCAGTTTTGCTTTAATTTACAAAATAACGTCCTGTACCAGATGTGATTTACCTAGTCTCTGGCTTTGTGCAGCTGTATCATTAATAATATACAATGTGAAGAGATCTGTGGAGCTCTTCAAGTTTTTTCTCTTGGAGTTCTCTTGATGTCTGAAAGCAGCTTTGACAAGTGTCAGAGCTGTTTCTCCAGGCAGCTTCCTGGGCTATTTGGCACTCTACTAAGGCAGAGCAGACCTGCTGTGAGAAGGGCATTTTGGGGAAGATTGCCCTCCAGTTTTTATCTTTCCAGACAGAAGAAAACTGGAATGACCATGAAGGGAAGTGGAGACAGACAGGGGTGTCTGTAGTGAGTTGAATTTCAGAAGATAAAATACACAACTGGCTACTCTTTCTTCCCAGTATTTGCTGTGTGCTACTTCACTATGCTATGACAGAGCTGTGTTGAGAAATCACAGAATAAACATAGAATAATAAATATTCTGTTGTTATTGGGTGTTCAGTTGCCATTACAGGTAAACAAAAAGAGAAACAGTTCAAGTCCCCAGAAAGCAAAAACAAATTATAGAGGTGCTTATATCATTTGATTTCTAAGAAGAGAGTAGCTCCTCAACTTTGGATCTCCAAAAGTCTAGCAGTGACTCCACTGTGAAACAGATGCTTTTTGATTTACAAAGTCATTTGTTATATGAAAAGTTAAATGTTGTGAACGATTGTTGTGGAAAAGCATGACTTATATTTATGAAAGTTAAAAAAAAGTATTGCCTTCATAACCAGATTTAGTCAATTCACACTCTGTGAGAAACAGTGTTGAAAAATTCAGACCACATTTCTGAGAAGCAAGGTAAAGGTCCAGTATGCTTAGTTCTGTGCTATTTGTGAAAGAGAACAAAAAAAAAAAAAAAAAAAAAAAGGAAAATTTCTTCACATAAATGTACTGGCTATTTTGTAAAATATATTCAATGTTTATACCAAACATGAAATTCTATTTCCGAGTTTAAGATCTGTTTCCCATTTATTATATTCTTTAGACACAATATATGGACTATTTCAATTATAGCAATTAATTAAAAAAAATCATATTACTTATTGGCAATATTGAATAACTTTAGGTTTATATAAATATATACACGATTTTAAAGTAGATACTTAACTTGGCATTTTATATTGATCATATAATTAAAAGCTACACCCACAGGCATGCATTTCCTGAATTACATACACTTTTCAAAATATATCAGTTAATATATTTTTGTAGTCACTTGAACAACATATTGGAGATGAGTTAATGCTCTTGCTTTGCTTTTAAAAAGCAAGACTGATTTTTTATTCATTTACGCAATGTTTTACATTGTTACTGTTGATGTCGCTCTAAAAAACGAATGAAATATTCATTCAATTATTCCACTGTACACAATGCATCTATAAGACACTGTAGAAAGGGGAATTCTTACTAAGTTTCTTCATGAAGCATCTACAATCACTTTCTTGTTTCTCTGATCAGTATTTGTCCCCAACATTGAGTAGTTTCATACAAATCCGCCTTTAATTCCTAATAATTATATCAATATAAATTATCTTCCAAGATTTCTGTTTTACATAGTGTAAAAGAGAGTATCCAAGGTCCTCGTAACTTTACAATAGCTATCAGTGGAGTTTTAGCCATTGGCATGGATAGGATTTTCTAGACCAGAAGTCCAATATTTTAGTATCTTGACTGCAACAATGGCCCAGTCTGAGAAAAGAATATATCACAGTCTTCAACTCTACTGCATATAGGATAAAAATCAACTTTCTAATTTTATCTGACAAAGTACAGAGCTTGAGAATATTTTTTATTTTCTATCTAGCCTGCATGTGTGCCAACATTCCAGAAGTACTGTTAAACAATTTTTCCACCACAGAACAGACTTTCTGATCTTATTTATCGGTGGATAAGTGTTATGCAGCCCAGTATGGACAGTATTGTCTGAGCATTAACAAAATCCTTTATCCAAATTGCTTTTTATTTTTTAATTCCTATGAATGAATTTGAATTTCTGTCAGGATTTTAAATTTCATTTATAAAGCTTTAAGACCTACAGGGAGAGACTTGTTTTTAAATAAATGTTGTGACATATTCATTCTGACTGTCACCTCTATTCTTTTACTGACTCTGAAGCCCAAGATACCCTTTCTGATGTAAAATGCTACTGAATTTCTTTTGTCCAGTTTCATTCATAAAGTCATCTACAGATATTTGATAATTTATTTAGTATACTTGAACTTTGTTCTGAGGGATATTTCTGGTGTTCATATTCATATTTCCATGTTATTGGTAGGAGAGAAGATTATATTTTAGCACAAACCTCTAATTTTATTTTTATAACTATTTCTTTGCCTTTTGAGAGTTTGAAATTTTCACTGACACAGATGGTATTTCAGTGACAGTGTCTGGACACTACTTTTGTTTGGAATACACTTCTCTAACTGGATCCAATGGTGAAGAAAATATTCACCTTCCACAATATTCTACTCCATTGTTTTCCCTGTAATTTTATCACGTGCTTCATCCATAATAGTATAAATGACATTTTCTGCATTACTCTGACAGATTATGTTGTTCCAAGAAACTTATTTTCTTTGCAAGTATCTAAAGAAGCAATTATTTTTGTGACCTTTTTTTTGCATGCCTGCCTCAGCATGTGGTTGTGCATGGTACATACTGCTGAGTTAAGTGATAAGCATCTTTTGGTTACTTGATTCTAATTTAGCACCCTTGTTTCCTGAAGATATACCAAATATTTCTGTTTAGCTTTTGTTCTTGTTTCAATTACTTGGAAGTTTATTATAGTTAGTTTTGGAATCGTAGAATCATTTGAGTTAGAGTTCAGTTGGAAGAGACCCTTAAAGATCATCTAGTCCATCTCTTCTGCAATGAACAGGGACACCTACCACTAGATCAGGTTGCCCAGAGCCCCATTCAGCCTGACCTTGAATGTCTTCAAGCATGGGGTATCTACTACCTGTCTGGGCAACCTGTTCCAGTGTCTCATCACCTTAGCATAAAAAACTTTATATCCAGTCTCTCCTCTTTTACCTTGAAACCACTTTACTTTCTCCTATCACAGCAGGCTCTGCTAAAGATTCTGTCCCCTTCTTATAGCCCTGTTTTGATACCTGATGGATTAGTTTTCCTTTACTTTACTGAATTCATTTTACAGTGTTCCAGTTTTGGTTAAAAAACTTGCACTGAACAATACCTTGTCCTCACTAGTGGATGATCTTTAAAGTTGACTCATTGACAATGATCGTAATAATTCAGGCAGCACATATATTACATTATTGACAGTTTAGCATATTTAAAATCTTTGCACTAAAGTATTCAGCTACCTTATGAAGCTTATATCACCAAATGACCATCTCCAAAAACAGCTGTACTGCAAAGGAATGTGACCATAACACTTCATTTCATCAGTCTACCCTCATATGTTCATTGTGTATTTCCAGAGGCCAAAGTAGACAGTCCTGCTAATCTTGTGCTGTTGGCATAACATTTGCAAAGGAGAATTTCATTAAGATTTCTGGCATATGTGTACTGCAAGGGTGTATCTTATAATGGAAAAGTCATCCCACTTTCTCATTAAAAATTAATCCAAGTCTCACCCAAAGTGCAATATGTTAATAAGAAGCATGTATATATGTATATATATGTATGTATGTATGTATGTATATGTATATATATATGTATGTATATATATATATACGTGTATGTTTGTATATATATACACACACATATAAAATACAGATAACAAATTCAGGTAAGTTGTGACCAGATTCTGTAAGGAATCCTAGAGTTAGCTTAATTTCTGAAAGAAGTGACAGATTCAATGGCTTCTGTGTCTACGATGTTCTTAGAATACTTGTCTTCTTTTTTCCATTGTCAAAAGGTATTCAGTTGTAGAGCAGGGATTATTTCTATTACATGAATGTGGTAAGAGAAGTACAAGACAGTGCCAGTGTGATACTTGCTATTTAATATCTGATATGATTTATGGAGATACGGATGTAAGTGTACATTAGTATTTTAAGATCATGGGAAAAAAATGCTGTGCAAGATCTGAGAGTATTGATTAACTAATTTTGAATGTAAAAAGAACTACATTCTCTGTGGGGGAGCTACAGCTCTGGAGTTAAATACTTGCCCTCTTCTGTTCTCTCTTTAAAACACTGAACTATTTTTAGGTGTCACTCTTACTTGATTGAAGACTAGCATCTGTTGTGGATATGCCAATGGCACTGTTTAACTTTTCACACTATTACATCAGATTTATATGGGGTTAACTTTGTTACGAGTGGAGTTCCTCTCATTGTATATTGATGCAGGAGAAACAATCATATTCAATAAGAGAATAAGAGGATATTTGCTTCTTGTTCAGAGGAATTCAGCAAGAGAAAATACTGGCAGAGTTACACTCTTTCAAATTTGCCAGAGAACACTGGATAGAGAATCCACATATATAACTATTGTTATTATTATTATTATTACTATTATTTGGCAGAGGGAAATATATGTTTTCTGTTGTGCCCTATTCAGTAGTCCTCTTCTCTAGAGTCCAAAATAAGCAACACAGACATTTACGTTAGTGAAATGCTAAAGGAAGAGTTTGAAAGCTGTGAAAATGTTTCAGTTTTTCTTTTTAAACAGGGAAGATATGTGACAACTTTCTCCACCTGAAAGTAGAGCTGTACCCCCAAATTTATGGAGACTCATTTAGATTGATGTTTAGAGCTGGCAGTTGCTTATCCATAGTTGTTTATGGAAAAGAAAGGTTCCTATGATGAAACTTGTCAGTACATTTGTTTCTGCAGCTGACGTAAATGGAGATGATTCAGTGATAGAAGTATTTATTACACTAGAGATCTCCTCGGAGAGTTCTGAGTACAGTCTGAAAACAAAGAAGTAATAAACTGAAATTATGTATTAATTGTTGGAAAATGTCTAATTTATTAATGATAAATTCTTGCAATAGTTTTAGCTGTCATTTAGTGTCTAAATATTGCTGGATTTACATTTCAATTTTGTTGTACAAAGCTATGAGAAAACGTCTACTGGTGTCATTTCAATCTTGTTGTTCTCTGTGACTCCCTTCTCACCCCAGTAGATGTGTCTATTTAAGTAAACTCTGAAATGACATTGATCTTCTAATAGAGACGTTATCAGCACACAATCCTGACACTGTCCCACAGTGGCAAAACAGCTATCTGTTACTGCCTGTTTATATCATCCCACTGTGAATCAGAGCCAGATGCTGGCACACCAAGCTGCATCTGTCAACACTCTTATGGCATTTTACTGTAACTTTGCCAAAAAAAATTTCAAGTGACTTTCACTGTCTCAGAAGCAGCTATCCAGGGAATGCTTGGCATTCTGATTCTGTAGAGAGGAATTGATTCCTTTTTTTAATAGTTCCTTTTTTAATAGCACTCCATGGAATCAGCTCTGTGATATAATATAAAGCCAAAGCCTTTGATGGTATGAGGCTAAATTCTTGATTTTAATGGAAATAAATCAATTGAATATGAAAGATTATATTAACAAATTATTGCTTCAGTATTACTGCATTTTTATTATTATTCTTAGAATCATAGAATCTTATAAGCCTTAGAGTTGGAAAGGGCCTTTAAAGGTTGTCTAGTCCAACTCCCCTGCAATGAACAGGGGCACAACAGATAGATCAGATTGATCAGGGCCTGATCCAGCCTCACCTTGAAAGTCTCCAGGGACAAGGCATATACCACGTCTCTGGGCAAACTGGGCAAACTGGGGTAATCTTCTCTTATTACATACAGATATTTCATATAATTCATTCATAAAATTACAAATCAAAGGTCATTTCAAAAAATTCTCTAATAGTATCTAAAAAATCTAAAATCAAAAGACACTTTAGTTTTGAAACTAGGTTACTCAGAAAGCAAGCAAAGATAAAAGAAACAAAATTTTGTTTCTAAAAAAAAACAAGTATCAGCATGTAAGAGCATATGTATTCGGTTTTTAGATGTTTAATGGCTTCAAATGTGGGAAAAAAGCACAACTGAAAGAAAGGGGCTCATATTCAGTCCTCTGTTGAGTAGCTTTTAAAAATCAGTATATTGAAAATAACCTAATGGTTATGTATATTGTAGGTTTTGGGGACAGTATCTGTATTTGTAACCCATAAAACTAGCTATTTGTAGGAATTATTAATGATTTTCATCAAGAGATCTGAGATAACATTACAAGCAAGGTTGGTACCAAAGTCTGTTACTAAAGTCAGTGGCAAATACCTCTGACAAACTTCAGTTAGTAGGGTTCAAACTTTATCTTGACAGATTATTCTTCTAGCAAAGATGGAAGTTTCCTTCCCTTCTTTTTTCACTTTGTCATTCAATACATGGTTATGTGACAGAGTTGACAGAGTAAATAGCACACAGCGTTCAAAAGACATTCAATGTACACAAAAAACATTAAATATCAGTAATATTTTTATATTTTTTTTGTAGGCTTGACAACAGAATCCTTTCATGCCATATGATCTTCATTTATAGAATTCCCAGGTGGTGGGAAAGCATTACATTACTTGGCTGCAGTTATTCGGGGGGAAGGGGGGGAAACATGCATGGCTCATAATTTTAGTCCTGAAATATTTTGGTGGCATATAGCATCATACTTAAGTACAACTGCAAAATGAAATGTTTGTAATTCATTGCTCCTCACATACATATCGAAAAGTTAATTGCCAAACTCTAACCTTTAGATGTCTTTATAGCCAGTGGTATGAAATGGAGGCCTCTAGAGAACAATTTAATCCTAAAAGAGATGCCTAAGATAGAAAAGATGAATCACCCTTTGAAGGTACCAATTTCTCTCCATTGACTATAAATGGATCCCTCGGGTGACTTATCTAGATTTAACTGCCTAAAAGTTAACTTCTAAAAGTCTAAAGCTGGTTGAAAAAGAGCCTGCAAACATTCAAGAAGTATTCTAAAAATACTCAAGCAACAATTTTGTTCAAATAAAGATATAAAATGACATGTTTTCATATAAGATTTCAAATGGCATAAATGGGAGCAGCTGTTGGCTCAGCCAAGAAATCAGCAATGCTACTCCAAAAAGTATGAAAAGTTGAAGAAAAGACAATAGCATTTTGGAAATGACAGAAGAGGCAAAGGAAAAAAATATGATGAGAAATAATTTTTTGGAAGTACGTAGAGAGCATTCATTTTCTGAATGCGCCAAACAAAAGAAGCTTAAATATCCTTGTCACAAAAATAAATAAATAAATAAATAAAATATGGTATGGTAAGTCAAGTCAGTTTCCCAAAAATCATCATAAAGACCTGCAGCACAAGGACTGGAATTCATGAAAGTAGGTCTCAGGACTGTTTATCTTAAAACAGCCACCTACAAAAAACAAAATCTTTCCTGGCAAAAAGAAAAGGGAGCAGAAGAATCAAACTTAAGCAAAATGAGTTTGGATAAAGAGATGATTATTTCCAGTTAGAGTCTGTCTGTTCCAGAGTATCCCACCATCCTTCCCATTATTTATAGAAAGGCAGAAGCTTCACTGGAAATTGTTTCATCCTGAAATACTTCAAGCCAAGTATACTGCTGTGCTGTAGAAACAACATTTGATGACAAGCGTTACATTAAACTTAACACCATCACATATTTTAAAGGATATAAATTTTAGACTCAAATTTCAAAAATTCTGTATTATCAATACGATACTTTATTAATAACAAAGAGTCTAACCTTGAAAGGTATTACAAACTTAGTGCCTACCTAATACTTTTCTTTCATTGATTTCAGTAGGAGTGAGAAACAGGAGAAACACCTCTGCAAAACTGTGCCCTAATCCTGATATTTGTTCTCATAGAATTTCTCAGCTCTTTCCTCCCTAACTGCAAAATGTTTATAGATTCACTCTGTTTGGTGATGGTCAGGTAACTCAACCTTTTATTGCTTTCATTCTGGAAAAGAAGAGAGGTTGAAAACTTCTTGGTTTGTGCTCACATCTATTTGGATTCTGTTGGATTTCCAGTGATTTCTATAGTAATGTATTCATTATTAGCAAATATAATGATTATAGTGAGGCATTTGTGTGAGATTTTGTGTGAGAATAGTGAGAGATTTGTACAAGATCATAGTGAGAGATTTGTAATTTGACTTGGATAATATCATGCTGTCATTGTTTAGCAAGACTTGGCACATGCATTTTTTCTTGAAAACAATATAAAGTTTTTGCAGTCCTGAAGTAATGTCCAGTTAGCTTTCCTGAGTTTAGAACTGAGTGTATTTGGACTAATGACAGTTGGAATGACAGTATGTATAGATAAACCAAATACAAATAATTTGCAAATTACTGAGCAGCGATTCCTTGACATAGTCAGCATATTGCCTTTCCCCATAGCAGCTTATCAGTCCCTTCCATTCTGTTTGTTAGCAGAAAATATTTAATTGCACTGTTTTCTTTTATCCATTTTAATTATATGAAGTCAATACTTCATATTGCAAAAAGTATTAATCTGTACAAACTCTATACATTCATGTTAATTATACTGGGGATTGCTGGACATGATACCAATTTATTAAAGGCTATTTAAGGAGAGGGAAAAGCTGGATATGTCTCTTCATTTTATAATCTGCTTGTACAGTCTTTTAGCATTCCAGTGTGCAACAATAGCAGCCTATTATTTTCATAGAATAACTCGTTTTCACTTCCCATGAACTCAGTTTCTTGAGATTTGGCTTTAAATATTTCTAAACATAACTTGTAGGATTATCTTTACACACTAAAATGCAGGTGATAAGTAGCAGGAGGAAGTAGGGACAGCAGAGGGAGCTGAGTATCATGTGATGATGACATAGTACAGAAGCAAACCCACATGAAATGATATTAATAAACTTCCCACTCATTAACTCTTGGCCACGCTGACTATAATTTGCTACACAATGTACAGCTGAAGTACGGTGCGATTACTGGTGCCATAATGAAGTGGAGATGCCAGAACACTATAAATCTGATGTTTCTATTCAATTACCTCCTTTTAATGTCAGAACATGTGATTTAATGTGTAGTGGGGAAAAAAAGTTAAAACTTTATTCTTACAGACTTTAATCTTTTGAACAAAAAAAAATTTCAACAGTTTTCACAAGATACACATTGAGTGAAAGAGGGATTTTGGAACCTTGATGTGTAAAAATATCTTGAAAAGAATTCTCAACAGATATATTGTTGTAAGTGAATTTAACTGCTCAGCTCTCTGGCGTGACTAAGATACATTGCATAAATTTCTGGTTGGAACTAGTAAAGCTGGTTGTAGGTTAAAACAGCAAATTTCACTCTCATAGCTCTACCGTTCTGTCTCTTGCTTGTACCAATTTTATATTTCGTATGTGCATTTGTACAGTGTGAGATACAAAGCCACAGGAAGAGAAAAATATATCAAGCAAGTTCCCACTTGCAAATTTAGTAGCTACATGAAAATGTACAAACTGATGTTCACACAAGCTCTGGGAAAAGGATCCAATGGAAATTCATACCTGTTCATTTATTAAGCCAGGTTGAACAAGACAAACATTTTCTCTTCAGAAACTTCATTAAAAAACCTACATAGATTTGCATGCATTAAAAAACCTACATAGATTTGCATGTATATGTATATATACATATGTACACATGTGCCCATTCATGCACAAGTATCTAATATATTGTATAGGTGTGAACATGTAATTACAGATAGGAATGAATCACTAAAACTAAAGGATGAAATCAAATGTCTACATATTAAAAACAGGAGACTATAAAGTTGCTGCTGCTATTTAGTTGACTTGTTGAGAAAGGAAATTTAATCTTTCACCTTACTATACTCCAAAAAGCATTTCGATTATCAGTTTGCAACCATCCTTCCTGCACCTTTACTGTTAAACCTATCAGTCCATGCTTTTAGCATAATAGGTGGTTGACCCCCCAAGGCTGTTAGGTTACTTTTAATAAGCTAGGATTTGTTATCTATGTTGAGGGAGGAGTATCTTTCAATAAAATGCTTTATGCACAAGTTAGACACTAAGTAGAGTTCCAGTGCTATCTGCTCTATTTAAAACCCAAGTGGAACACGTAGTTTTAACATTTTCTTATGCATCATAATAATGACTGGCAAATAGCCAGAATATGATACAGAATACGAAAATTTAAAGCACTAGTAATTGCTAGACATACTGTAAAAATGTTCTTCCTTAGCTGATATCAACCCCATGCAAAATGAGATTTTCACTGCACATCATGCTATTATCCATTTATAAGCGCCCATAACCTGAGTGCAATCGAAAAACTGAAGTACTTACTGTCTACCAGGACAGACTTCCTTGAAAGGTTCCTTTTATTATACATTATTTCTATCATAACTGTTTAAAATTGAGTTGAAGAAGGCCCCTTAAGATTCTATTTAAACTATTTTTTTTCCCTTTTGACAGTATTTTGTTATCACTTTTAATTTAGATAACTAAATTAAACTCGATTACCACTGTTGTCTGGATTTTATTCCTTCTGCTGCAATCATCCACATTCATAACATCTCCTCTAGGTAAAAGTGGCTGTCTTTGTTTCATCTGTCTGTTGAGAATGGACCCTGTCCCTTGCTAACTCCCAAACTGAGCCAATGAATTGTTTGAGATGGTGCTACTTGGCACCGACCAATCAAAATTGTCAGATATCAATCAAACAATGTTGCATGCTATGTGTATTTTTATTCCAGAACCCAATAATATTTCCAGGCACTATTTAATTTACTAGTCTACAGAAAGCCATCACATTAGCAGAAGTATTCTTTTCTCAGAAAGATTACCTATTTAGGGTGCCTGCATTTCAGCTCCTTCCTTTCTTCCTTCCCCAAAGTGAGTATTGCTATTATTCAGAACAGTTACACAGTCTCTTGATCCTCAGCTATTCTATCACAATGCAAAATGATTTGTTCGTAGTTTTTCATGCACGTATGCTAAGTGGCAACAACCTTCCTCAGAACAGTGAAAGCCTAACTTCTGAAGAATAACGACTAACAACAAGGGAGGCTCAACTTTAACTTCAAGTAAGTTACATGTCAAAACTCGAAGCCTAGACAGAACAGTGGGATTCCATTAAGATTTCAGTCCTCTAAAAGCATATTTGGCAGTCTTATCTCATTCTCCTACTCCATTTCTTCATCTGAGCTTCACGAAACATTTGATCTGAATCTATGTTTCATAATAAATGATTCTGCAGAGTTCACTTACCTGATTTTTTTTTTTTTTTCCCCTCTACTATCTTTAAGGAAGAATATCACATCCGGGCAAATCAAGATTTATTTGAAGATACTTTTCTGTACTATTTGAGAGGTGTTGCCAAAGCATTGGTACTGTTGGCCTGTAGGATTCCTGATGTTCAGATAACCAAAACTTGGATATGAGGAAATCATCAGTGGAGCTGTTGGAGGAAGTACAGAGGAGGGCTACAAAAATGATGAGAAGGCTGGAGCACTTCTTCTGTGAGGAAAGGCTGAGGTAGTTGAGATTGTTTAGTCTGGAGAAGAGAAGTCTTTGAGGAAATCTCATTGCAGCCTTCCAGAACTTAAAGGGAGCTTATGAACAAGAGGGAGACCAACTGTTTACCCAGGCATATAGAACATGTGGAAATGTCTTTAAACTGAAAGAGGGAGATTTAGTTTAGATATTAAAAAATTTTTTTTTACTCAGAGAGTGGTGAGGCACTGGAGCCAATTGCCCAGAGAAGATGTGCATGTCCCACTCCTGGAGATACTCACGGCCAGGTTGAATGGGGTCCTGGACAACTTGATCTAGAAGGTGGCATCAAGGAAAGCTTTAACATCTCTTTCAACCCAAGCCATTCTATGATTCTGTGATATGGGGAAGTTTACAGTCATCAAAATGCTTTCCATGGTGGTATCATTTCTCAGATAATCATAGTTTGTCTTTTATTCCTTATCATGCAATATAAAATCTAAAATATCCATAAACCAAGTCAGAAGGAATTTCCTTATTACAACTCAAATGTTTTAATAAACGTCGATGAGAGAAGTTTCACAGATCTTGAGGACTGTAGCTTAGTATCAATGAAGTATTCGTTTTAGTATCTAGTGTCTTACAGCTCCTAATTATCTTTGCAGCATGTTTTTTTCCTTTCAGGCAGTACAGGGAGATAGTCATGTCTTAACATGACATTTTCTGTCTTGGTGAGTGCACTCCAGTGAGCTTAAAGCTAAAACATTTAATTCTTTGTCAGTCTCCATCAGCTGTATATATTCTCAGATTGCTATTAACAATATCATATATGGATATATGAATGTGTCTGTAGTACAACTACGTGAACTGATTGATTATGCATAGAAATTTATACACACTTTTGTGTTTGCAACTACAAGCCTGTGGGGGAATCAAACCCTAATAAATATTTGTGAAATTGTTTAGCTTATCACATGATGGAAAAACAAAGACTACATGTGAAAAGAGGAGCAAACAAACATGCAGTCTATAAAAGGCGGAGTTATGGTGTGGCTGCATTTATAAAGCAAAGAGGTAACTGTATGTCCAATAATAATAGTATTCTGTGTAATGACTTCTTGTAATTCACAAATTAGATTGATCATCTACAGGCATCTTTAAACATATCCTGCCTTCCTCTTATTTACATCATATATATGCCCAACTGGCCACTGCTTTGTCAAGATAGCAGACATCATTCATTCTAATGGTCTGATATACTGAGGCCAATTCTTCATTTTTAATTTATGAATTTTCCATAGTGCAGAAAGCCACATGTACTTTATAACTTACAGAGGAAAGAAAAAGGAAGAGAGAAGAAATTTGACTTAGGGTAACCATTTTAACATATTTCATCAAAAGAATGGATAAAATATTTATTCAGCTAGTGTCCTTTGCATTCCCATCAAAGTGAATAGAGATACATTTAATAACACATGGAAACATTAAAGAGGCTTTTTATCAGAGTGGATGGGAACCTGTTCAGAACAAACATTCTGGCCTAAGGGAAAGTTTTTGATCTGTGAATCTTAAGATTTTGGTGCTTAAAACACTCTCAGATCATGTGATCAATTTGCATGAAATAAGTGATTTGCTTAAAACTTGTAAAACTGTAAAATAGAATTTGACAAGTCATTAGCAATAAGTGGTATTGCACTGGCATTATACTAACTAGCACTGGTGCAATCATTAGCAAACTGCTGCAGCAGCAAAGAACAGGAAAATAATAGGGCCATCCTATACTTTGACCTAAAAGTGTTAGGTCAGTGCTCCACACAGTAGATACCACTCTGAAATCCAAATTATTGGCTACCTTTTCTTACTACTTACCCACTCAACATTTTGAGGCACTGTACTTTATTATTTTTAATACAAGGCAATTGATGTAAATTGTAAAATTTATCATTTTTGTCCATCTAGTATAGTGATCTAGAATAAATACAAACAAATTAAACATAAAATAAAAACAAATATCAAACAATTGTCCAAGCAAATAATCAAAACTAGCAGAAAGAATAATATTATTTGCTCATTCTTCATTAAAATTTACATTGTTTTAGTTTTCCTTCTGAACTAGGATGTTCAGACTGAATGAACAGTGAATGGAGTTTCTGTACATTGACAGAGGTTATAGATGTAATATTTCTGTTCTCACTGGAAACAAATGCTACTCAGCATCTTGTTAGCTCAGTTAGCAATTGCAAGATGCTTTTTTGAATCAGAAAGTGGAAAATTATGGCTAGACATCTGAATTCCTGAAGTTTGCCTACTGTTCATTTCAGTCACATGAAGCTAGTGACATTCTGTGATGAAATCAATATTCAGTTGTGACTACTGACAAGACAGGAAATACGTCTAAAACCTGAGATTTTTACCATTTGTTGTGTAGTGCCTTAAGTACATTAATTTTATCAGTGGCTCGGGCATATAAGTCTAGTTTGAGTAACTCCATGTGTGATATTTTATATAATCTAGCAGGTAAACTAAGCTTGCAAATTATTTGCCTGCAATCATATGTATGCTGATGAGATACAAAAACTTTGAGACTATGGTGCTTAAATTTCACTGCTGCCTTCAAGATGATGTTTTTCTCATGGTGCTCAAATCCCACTGCTACCTTCAAGATGATGTTTTTCTCATGCATTCCCATGAGTATAAATGCCTTTGTAAATGAGAAGGGTAAGTACAATACTCCAATTTCCAAGGCTCGTTTCAATCTTTATTTCTCTTCTGAGTCTACCACCAAGCACAAGGCATGCATTTGAGTTTTTGCTGTGGAGCTGAATCTGAAATCTAACAGCCTGATTGCATGTGTGCTCTTGTGCAGTGTGTGCTGGTGCATATGACTGTATTTGTATTGTATTCCACTAATACATGCATTTCACAGGATACTCAAGAAACTGTGCTGTCCAAGTGACAATGACATAATAGTGAATAAAAATAAATGCCAGATATTAAAAAAATAAACAGAAGAAAATCAGGAAACCTCAAATTGACATTATAAACTAGAAAATAAATATGTGTTTGTTAATACTTGAAGAAACAAAGTGAAAACTGGGCATCTGGTTAGTACAAAAAAGCCCAATTTAAATCTATGAGAAAGTACAGTTCATAACTCCAAGAGAGTTGAGGTATTTCACTTGGCAGTGGGAATCAGAAGTTAAGCAGTATTTACAAATGTACAACCTGTTTGGTGTTGGATAATTAAGAACAGTTCATAAGGATGGGAAGCATAATATTTTTTAGCAGAGTTTCTAGACATTCATAATAAGTGGACTAGAAGGAAAAATGAAGATCATTTGCCTGCCAGAAGAAAATATGCTTTTACCGTAGATCAGACATCATGAATATGTAACGTTATTATTATAGTATTATTTTTCTGAGGTTTTTAATCTCATGAAGAAAAATGGACCTGTAAGCATTTCAGCACATGCTTGAGTCACTTGGTCTTTATTGATTTAAAATGCATCCCTTAAAGTTAAATCACTATATTTTTTTAGAAATACGTTTTATTCCTATGGTGTCTGGAAGATAACAGATATGTATGAAATGTAATATTTTATACATGAGCAATTCTGAAGGGAAATCATCTTCCTTGCTCAGATTTTTAGTTAATGTATTTTCCATGTTTCTTAACCTGTATATTCATGTGCAGGACATAAGGAAATGGTATCACCTCGTCTTCTTCTAGAGCATAGTCCAAGAAAGAAACCAGCAGCTATTGAAGGCAAGTTTGTCCTTTTTTTTTTTCTTTCTCCTTTGTAGATTTCAATGTTTTAACTTGATGTTCTATTGGATTACTAATATTTTTATAAATATAACCGATAACACAAAACCTTCAAGTTTCTAGGCCTAGGGAATGAATGAATATAAACATGTTTGCATTGCAAGACCTAAAAATTACTTTCAGTAGTCCCACAGATGGCTCAGGGGATTGCCTGCATGAAATAGATTTCAAACCAAAGCCCAATCTCTAAAATACCTTGGATGGTGTCCAACTATATGTTGCCATCTAACTATAAAACACAACTAGCATTATCCTCTTAATTTGCGTTGATTAATCTTTGAGCTATTATTATTCAGACATTTTTTCTGTGTATTTTCTACAGTAATGAAGATCATATTTCTGGCTGTATATTTATCCCAATTGTTAAAACCATCGAAAAATAATATGCACGTGTAAAGTTAGATCTTACTTTCAGAAGATTAACACTTCAATTGAATTATGTTGCTTACAGGAATATCATATCAATGAGATTCTTGAAATAAGTCTTTGGATTTTAAAATGGACTATGTATGATGACTTAAAACAACTACTGCAACATGCATTCTTGGTCTCTACATCAAAATACTTATTGATACAAAATATGTTAGTCTTCTTATGTAATTATTTAGCAGATTTCATATAGGGAAGTCAGTCACACCATGGGATTTGCTAGTAGAGGTCTTAGTTTTAATCTATTCAGAAATAAATTGCAGTTAAAAAACAAACAAACAAACAAAACAAAACAAAACAAAGGGATAGTAGCAGCCTAATTAACAAGATGCTAGATTTGTCTGCATTTGTAAATGGAAAATGAGAGAGAGCTTTTAGCAAAACCTGTGATTGAAACAAAGACAAATTAATTTGATATTTCTCTAATGTGATTACTGTGAATCAGAATGTTTGGATAAGAGCAACTAAGTGACTTTGTATCTTTTTTTCCATATTACCTCACGAAAAAAAAAATACACAATACACCATGCTATTTCTTAATAGATACACTGTGTGAAGGAGTATAAATCAGTATTTACAGAGACAAAGCACCATATATAAATAGGTTTGTAGTTTTGCCAGTTTGAGGCAAATGTTTAAACCTTGCTTGTCAGCAAAAAGAAGTCCATGTTAAACACTGTTATCCACCAATTCGCCATAATGGAAAAAAAGAAAAAGAAAAAGAAAAAAGCAGAAAAGCGCATAGGAGAAAAAGATGGCTGCATTTGTTGAGTGATAAGCTTAATCTTAAATATAACTGTTGCACAACATAAACTAGCATCAAATTAGCGTGAAGTTCTTGATTTTCAGAATCATGAGGCGCATGCAATTACTGCAATTGCACATGGAAATGAGTATTTATGACCATTTACACATTTCTGTGTTTCATTAGCTCATTTATGCGTGCAATTGAGTTAATTGTGAATGTAAATTAGACACTCATTTGGCAAACAAACTGGGGGGCAGATTTTCTGCTCAGAATCATTCAACTAAATTCTCTTCAAGGCTAAAGCCTATCACTAGGATACAATATCCATGCAAGATTTTTGGAATAAAGAAAAAAGGAAGAATAACTTGTAAAATGTTGATGTTAAAAATTATTATAATGTAGTACTGTATTATATATATATATGTATATATATATATATATATATATATATATATACGAGAAACAAACAAATATATATTTCCATGCTTTAGGTGCCTTAAACTCTGAGGTTTTATTTCAGATCTTGGGAAAATAATAAGTAATTTATAAGAAAATTTGACACAATATCAGAAAATGTCTGAATTCCTGGAATGGTCAAGGGGATGTCTATCTGGTTCTTTTTAATGTTTATCGTGCCTTTTTGAGCAGTACATCCCTAGATATTACTGAAAGGACTGGTTTTTATTCTAAAGTATGATAACTTCTCAGGATAGTGAACAAGTACAATCATTAATTAATTGAGAAATGTAATTTAGGAAAGGACTTTGGCAAACCCTGAAGAAAAGGTAGAATTGTTGGAAATAAGAGAATAATTGTCACAGAAAAAATAATCTATTTAGACCCTATGCTTTCCAATTCAGCAACAGAGGGTAAATACAAAAGTATGCAGCTGGTAAAAGTTGAAAAGATTTGATTCTTTTTTTCTAGATGGAGATGTTTTCATTACTGCTCTGTTTTGCACCTGTCTTCTTAAGTAATCTTGGACAATTCTTGATTTCTGATAATGTGAAAATAATGGCAGTATGTACCAGATATTTCTAATATTACTAGGCATTCCAATATCTTAAAATAGAAAGTCTTTCCTGGCTAATATTCAACACTAAGTAGAAATCATGCTCTGCTGAATTCATGAGGTCTCTTAGACAATCAGCACATTGTTGTTATGTTTTGAATCTCAATCATTTTCTGCTTGTCATTGACCTCCCTTTATCTCTGTAGGAAAACTTTTTTGACAAGAAAATCTTAACTTGTATGCTGTATTCTCAGTATGAAATATAGAGCATTGAAGTACGTAAATATGAACTGAACTTTTCAGTTATATCCAAGTAGGAAAGTAAAATTCTTTGTACTCATTTAGTCAGAAGGGAAAAAACTATCATTACTGTCCTACTTCATGGTGTTTAGGCTCTATTAAAAAAGCATTGCTATCTTGAGATCCTACATTCAAAGTTCAAAAAGGCTTTGAAGTTTTAGGTTGCAGACAGAAAAGTATAAGCAAACAAAACTAAACCAAAGGAAAACAAAGTAACAAAAATATCCAGAAGCAATAAGCAAGAGAAAGAGGAAAAGGGAATCTATGGAGATGAAGACATGGATTCAAACTTCTATTTGAATTCCAGGTCTCCAAACCTTTACTTACCAGCCATGAAATAGAACAACTCATTTAAAATCGTTTCTCTTACACTTCTTCTGGAAGCTTCACTCCCACCTATCTCAAACTAGCACTGTGAAGCTGCTATCTAGAGAGGAAACTGGAACTGACTGTTATTTAAACAAATCTGCTTTCTGTGACTCTCTGAACTTCTGGGTTTAATATGCATCTCCTGTGACTGTCTTCTCTACCTCTTTTAATGGTGACTTTCTTGTGTTTTGTTATCCACTGACATCCTATGGCTGCTCTGCAATGAATGTTGGTTCTCTGTGAATCTTCTTTCTCAGGTCTTGACGTTTTTTTCCGAGATCACACAGTTTTTAGCTTTCTTTATTGCCTCTGAGAAAGACAATCCTGCTGTGTCCTCTGACATGGCTGAGCAATTTCTAGGGAAGATGCTGCAGTTAGACAATTAATACCAAAACCATGTTCAGAAGCTTGGTTAGTTATTAGTAAAATTTCATATTAACTGTTACAGAAAAATATGTCTTCATTTTTTCACGAGTACCTTTGTGAGAAGGCTATATCTAAATCCTCTCAGTGGAAGACATCTTAATGCACATTACCCTGTGATCTCCAATAGCATGCTTTGTAGCACAAAAGTACTTTGAAGAGCATTGTATCACAAAAATGCTTTGAACATCATTGTATGTGAGTGCGATTTTCCAGGCTATATTGTCCTATAAAGGTCACATCTTTGAGTGGAAGACCATTACGGAGGAGTGATTGACATAATTGTTCTGATCTGCTAATGGATCATGATAGGTTCTAAAATTTCTCCTTCCTTTGACTGCTCTTTGCCATCTTGTTATTATTTGTGATAATACACGAAGTAGAAGAAAAAAGAAAGAAAGAAAGAAAGAAAGAAAGAAAGAAAGAAAGAAAGAAAGAAAGAAAGAAAGAAAGAAAGAAAGAAAGGAAGAAAGAAAGAAAGAAAGAAAGAAAGAAAGAAAGAAAGAAAGAAAGAAAGAAAGAAAGAAAGAAAAACCCTATATCTCTGCAACATCTGTGAAGGAATAGTAACAAAAAAAAAAAAAAAAAAAAAGCTTTCCCTAGATCACTGTTTGAATCCCTCAATTACAAATTTTGAAGAATGCAGTAAATTGAATTACTGTGAAATAAATTTTCTTTAGTTTCCTCCACAACTCTTGCAGAGGCTAAACTCATAATGAAATATAAATCTGCATAGAATGTATACTACCTGACTATCTTAGGAAGAAATTCTAGTCTATATCTCAGCTCATGAATACAACATTAGGAGGTATATCCAAGAACATCTAAATTACTGAATCCCACAAATATTTTGACAAAGCTTCCTTGATGTACAGAAGAGCATAAATCTTATACAAATCGATCTGCCTCTATCAATGATCTTCTGTTCTGTACATAGATTGCTCTATAAAATCTATTTCATTGTTATAAATAAATTATCCTTTAAAATAATCATTCTAATGAAAGATACACTAACAGCCTTTCAACATGCAAAATTTTGATTTTTTAATCCCAATTCTGAATATTTTTAATAATATTGATATTTTTTTGCAACAGTCAATTGTCTGATAATTTTCTAATCTAGGGATAAATAAAAGCAAGTAAGAAAAATGTTTCTGTCAGAAATATCATAAGGCAATGGGCTAGATTTTAAACCAATCTGTTATAAAAAACAGGTCAGATATCTTAAACAAGGTACTATACATACAGCTTAAAAACAAAGGTTTGGGGTGGGTTGTTTTTTTTTCTTTTTCTTTTCTTTTTTTTTTTTTTGAGAAATATATGCCTTACATTTCCATGAGTCTGTACTGAAGACAGTAAAAGCTATGAAATCATCTAAACAAGGTTTTAAAGTGATTTATCTGATGATTTAGGTTAGACATTTAAACAGTAAAATCTAGATAATTTAGCTATGATGAAAACAGCCTAAATCTTCAGAAACCCCTTGACACTTTATTTAATGACAAGGCTCTTATGTACTGCTTTTATTCTACCATAAGAAAAAATAATGAAATGGGCACTAAATAAATGCTTACGAGAATATATAAAATGAATTAAATTATAAAGGTATATATATATTGATTGGATAAATTATTATATTTTCTCATCTTTAATATTATTTATCCAATTCACAATATTTAATTTTACAATTAAAAATAAATATTCATCAAAATGTACCCAATAAAACAAGACTAAATAATTCTGAAGATTGTCTAAGAGACTTGTTTTTTAAAGTGTTACTGGTAAGTAATAACTCTTTGCCTATGATGCAATTGCAAATGGAGAAAGCTTACTTGGATCAAGATTCTCCAGGATTTCAAATGAAGAAGTTTCACTGCTGCTTTGGAAAAATGAGTCAAAGCATTCAGATCATACTTTGCCTGATCATCCCTTGTTCCTAAAACTTCAGATGTTTTGGTTTTTTTTGTTTTGTTTTTTTTCTTCAAAAGAATGATGCATAAAAATAATCATCAAAATTTTTCTCAAAATAAATAACACAGTTGGTGATATCCTTGATTCTTATTGCCTAGTAAGAGTGTCAGCCATGAGGACAGGATAGCCCTGCTGCTTTAGCTTTCTTGGTATGACTCTTTCCAAAGAAGATAGTATCCTAATGTGCCACTCTTCCCTTAGGAATTTAATTCTTCACTGCTATCACAGAATCACAGTCACAGAATCGTAGGGGTTGGAAGGGACCTCCAGAGATCACCGAGTCCAACCCCCCTGCCAAAGCAGGTTCCCTACACCAGGTTGTGCAAGTAGGTGTCCAGGCAGGTCTTGAACATCTCCAGAGAAGGAGACTCCAAACCTCCCTGGGCAGCCTGTTCCAGTGCTCCGTCACCCTCACCGTAAAGAAGTTCTTGCGCACATTTGTGCGGAACTTCCTATGCTGCAGTTTCTGGCCGTTTCCCCTTGTCCTGTCTCCACACACTGCTGAAAAGGGTCTGGCCTCACCACTCTGCTCCCCACACCTTAGACATTTATAGACCTGGATCAGGTCCCCTCTCAGTCTTCTTTTCTCAAGGCTGAACAGACCCAGTTCACTCAGCCTTTCTTCATAGGGGAGATGCTTCAGGTCCTTCACCATCTTTGTGGCCCTCCGCTGGACTCTTTCCAAGAGATCCCTGTCTTTTTTTGTACTGGGGAGCCCAGAACTGGACACAGTACTCCAGATGAAGCCTTACCAGGGCAGAGTAGACTGGGAGGATCACCTCCCTCGACCTGCTGGCCATGCTCTTTTTAATGCACCCCAGAATGCCATTGGCCCTTTTGGCCACGTGCGCATACTGCTGGCTCATGACCAACCTGTTGTCCACCAGGACACCCAGGTCCTTCTCTCTGCAGAGCTCCTCTCCAGCAGGTCATCTCCCAGCCTGTACCGGTGCATGCAATTATTCCTGCCTAGATGCCAGACTCTACACTTGCTTTTGTTAAACCTCATCTGGTTAATATCTAGTCATCATATTCACACTGCATTTGTCATTGATGAATTTTAATGCAGGTCTTGCCATGGAGGTTGGTATGCCATCTTTTTCCCTTGACATGAATTTTATGGCTTCATTATACTGGTATCTATTCTTCTTTGCCCCCACTATGTTGTTTAGTGAGGGCAACATATAGCCCCATTCTATTAGCAAATAGTTTTGGTGCTTAACTCGACAGAGCTGAGAAGCCTATAATCACTCTAGGAAGAAACGAAGAACACTTACGTGGGTCAGATGAAAGCACTGGGAATTTCAATCACGATATCATTATTGCTTACTTTCTGAAGAACTTGAAAATATCTCCACGAAGGAATCTTCAAAACTACCAAATACTATTCCAAATTGGGATTTGAAAACAGTGAAGTGGTATCAAAATGCAAAAACAGGCTGTAGAGATTGCCTGGGACATCAGAGTGTACTGTATCTCCAGTGACCTATGTGTCCCATTCACCTGCTCAATAAGAGAACAAATTGCAGCACATTAGACTGCTGAAACGAAAAGATGCAGTTTGAACTTTGAACGTGGAAGAAAATGTACATAAATTTACTCTAAGCACTCACCAGTATTTTAAGGAGAATGTGTGAGTATATGTGTTTTTGTGTGAGAAGAATCAATTCTAAGAAGTCTGGGTTAATTCTGTTTAGGTTTACTTGATTTTACTTGACTTTGGACACGTAGTTTGGCAAAAACAAGACAAAATTGTTTCTCACGGATAAAATAATTGCACCTACGTGGACAATCTTACCCAAGTATGGGATTTTTTTTAGATATAGCTGAGGTCAAATTTGACATGAAACTAAAATTGAATTGAAACATTTGGAGTTTCTGTGACATACTAAACTAATTAGAAGTTTTTCCTTGTTTTCTTGATCTAAGAGTTTCCAATCATAGAAGTGTCTTTCTATCTGAATTAATGTGATATTAATACAAAAAATCTCTGACTAGTCCTTAACACTCTCCACCCCAAGCAAAATACAGAGGGGAAGAACGTGTTATCAAAAGCTGAAAGGTAATGAGTCATTTTAATATTTAAAATATAATTCAGATCCCACAGAAATGAATGGCAAATCTTTCATAGAGTTCAGCAGAGAAAGGCTGTCAGTACTAATTAAAACAAAGGAAGAATAGCTGTAATATCTTCAAAACTAATAAGGAAATTAAAATATAGGGGTTTTGTAATGAAATTTAAAATTATGACTGTAATTAAGGTGTACAGATGTATCTGTAGAAAAGAGGAATTAAGTTTTACCTGTTGTATCCAGTCTGAATTATAGTTTCACAGTGCAAATTAAATCAACTTGTTCTTTGTTCTATTTTGTATATTTTTGAGTGTGCATGCACCTCCGCTGTTTCTTGCTCCTGTCAGGATGAGAATAAGTAGGAAAGAAAAGCTGTTGTATTTCACAAAGCCAGGCAATATCAAAAGTCTCTCACAAGAGCTTTTCTCCCAATATTTCCTGGCAACAGGGTTTTAGATAAATGCAGATAAGCCTTGTATAAATATCTGAACTTTAGAAGGCTTATCTAAATGAGAACATCTCTGAACTTCTGGCATTCACTCGGCTAGTTAGTTTTTCTTATGCTCGTGCCTCTCCTTAAGAAAGTATCTGAGTCTGTACTTTGCTGCTCTCCTTACCTCCATCTCTCAGAGGGGATGGGATGTGCTGATAAGTCCTTCCAAAGTCAGTGTCCCCCTAAGCACATGGAGCACCTGGAACAATAGAAAGGAAATTCTCACAGCACCTTCCTCTTTCAGGGCCTGGAAAGCATTTCCATGACATCATGCCTCAGAACTCACATGCATCCCTAAATTTAGATTACCCCCTCAGTTCTGCCACAATAACATGCTGGTATTACCATGCCTGTTTTCAAGTGGAGCATTGTTAGCATGTTTCTTTTATCTCCTGTCCCAGCGTTGGCCCAGCATTAGCTAACATCCCTTGTGAATAACACAAAGACATTTTCAGAGCTGTCAAAGGTAATTCAGACTGAAACACCTCTTTCTTGGTCTCTTTTGAATTTCACTTGGATTTCAAGCAATGCCCTCAGTCCCTCATCATTTACCTAGAAACAAAGCATTCCATTTCAGGTGCTTCTTTAGAACTGTTCACATTCCCCCAGTCTCAGGAAAATTATGTGGATTTCTTTATTTTTTTTTCCCAATTAAAAAAATTTCCAAAACATATAACTGCTTTAATTGAATCTTATATTAATTAGTTTCCTCCTTGTCATAAACTAAATTCCAATTTTACGTAGATTCTATGAAATAAATTGACTAAATGCAAAGTCCATTGCTCTACTTCCTGATTGATCCTGTTGCCTTATACTCTATCATCAGCTAATATCTCACTCTTGAAAAAGTATTGCAGGCTTTTAAAAGTGAGATCTTCATGTCTGCATCCCTATTACACCTGCACATAAAGATATCAGCCACATCTAGTGCTGCTGTTGGGAAAAAAAATATAGTGTTAATTACATTATCAGCTAAAAGTAACAGTAATAATAACAACAGATATTTAAAAAAAACAGTTGAATTCATCTTGTAGTCAATCTTGAATCATCAGAAACATTTTGTGTTCTCTTACACAACCCACTGTTTATGCGTATGATGATCCCTCTATGTCACTGATCCATAGAGTTGTATAGTCCTCCTACTTGTATTTTTAACAAAAAATCACTTTCAAATAACAGGAATTTATAAGTTATAGTGCAGAAAACTTGTCAAATTTCCTATTTATTTATTTGCTCTGCCATTTAGTGTACATATCCAGAGGAATACCACTGCATTTACAGTTTCAAAAATTGTTATTTTTACTGGTGCTAAATATACACTTAATATGTCATATTCTAAAGTTGAACTACTCAGGCTTAGGAGAAATAAATTCAAGAAATTGAACTTCTTCCTTAAATCATAAATAATTCTTTATATAGTACAGACCTACCAAATTTATCATCTCACTTACGTAAAGTTTTGTCAGCAATAAGTGTAAAGGGCATCAATGGAGCTAGATGCAACTGAGAATTTGATGGAAATTCTGAAACTAATTTCCCTGAGATTTTGACCAAGATTATGCATGACATTGGGCAGCATTAGTGGTAATTGGGAGCCACAGTACTTTTATACCTCTCTGTAAACATCCTCTAGAAAATTTGTAACAGGTAGAGATGCCACTAGGCTCACTGAGCACTCTGAATATTGCTACTTAAGAACCTTGTATTAGAAAATTCTATCAGTTGAATTAATTGGTGGAAGAATTTAGCAATAAAATCTCTGCAGCCAGGGATATATTCTCTTTGCTTTTTAAGTTAGTTGCAGCCTCCTCCTTGCTACCCTCCATAAGTCTACTATTCAAAGTTCTATTTCTCAGAGCTTCATGTCTCAGTTCATGACTCTCAGAACACATTTAACTCTGAATATTTCTGTGATATGCAGAGTGGATTTTATGTGACACAGGTGAGCCCCAGAATCTTGTGATATGCTGCACAAAGACAGAAACGGTCTCTGATTAAAAAGAGTTTTTTGATTGTGAAGACTTAAGGCTTACAGTGCATCCTGTGCGCCACCTGGAACTTGGAATATGTTGAAGCAAAAACAATTAATCAGCTGTTCCACCAGAACAGAGGGAATCAGAAAAAATAAATGGAAGAGAAAACACAGAAATACTAGTAGCAGTTCATTCGTGGTTGCTAGGAGTAAAGGTTAGAAGAAAGAAGGTAGAAGGAAGCTTTTTTTCTGACAGTAACTGATAGGCTTGCTATGTTAAACGTTTTCAGTTTAATCAGGTGGAGTTAGCAAACAAACTATGCATTAGAAATTAAAGAGTTGACTACATGTGGAAAGGAAAAACTAAAAACCATACGTAGCAAGGAAAGTGAAGCTATTACACTGTTCATTGTGTAATCTAAGGCTGAAGAGCATTTTCTTTTCAGATGTCCGTGATCTCTCGCATGGGTTTCTGAAACACTGTTTCAAAGCATGACACAGAAACTCAGGGAACCTTAGAGCTAGACAATAACAAGAATATTAAAATATACCAAACAAAAGAATCTTCCAACACTCTGCAGGTACTCAAGAAACCTGAGTACCATAAAGTGTACTCAAGACACAAAGGAATCTGAAGCCCGAAGTCCAGTATGCTCACAAATTAAGCAGGTAGATTCAAACACAAAATATGGGGAGAACTATTCTGAAAAATGCGTGCAATGATTTTCCGCTTCATTTTGTCACAACAATGACAAGAGAAATGCATTGAGAAAACACATTTCAAACAAGAAAGAAATGAAACGCAGTAATATTAACCTTAATATAAACATTGCTGCCAGAAATTCAGCAGAAGTATGGTTAGAGGAGAACCTGGATATTGGTGAAACCACTCCATGGTAGGCAAAATAACTATTTATGAAACAATCATGGACATATTGTGAAATTCATGTACTCTATGAAAATATCGTTTTTTCCTATCAAGCATACCCTCATTTTGGCATAGGAAGCACACTGTGCAGCGTGTTAATTAATTTTTTTAATTCCCTGTTTGTACATATTTTTTCACAAAGAATAAAATTCTATTGTGGTAGCTGGGGAAATGAAAAGTAAGTTCCTTTATCTTCATGTTAATTTATGCAAGGGATGATAGTATAATTGCTTCTTGGATCTTCTGGCTTCAGGAAATATGCCTACCCCTTAAATAATTTTCAAAAAAAGAGTCACAGACCTCTGCTCCTGTGTTTGTGCCATGTTTTATGGTAATAAAGCTTGCTTTCTTATCCACATTCATAAAGTAAAGCATCACAAAAATGAAAGTAGTTCCATTAATTTAATCAACATCCTAAGCCGTGCAGCACAATCTGAAGATGATAAATTTTCCTTTTTCTATGTAAATGAAGAGTTAAAAAAGTATTTAAGTTAGCTATTCTAACACTCTTGTATTCTTCCCCATTTAAATGAGGATTCATTTCCTGGAATTAAAAATAAGAATCATAACTTCCTGATTTACCCTGCTGAAATCACAATTTTCTAATTAATAACGTTCATGGAATAAGTAATTAAATTGTCATAGCTTTTTGTAAAAAAAAAAGCAAAGACATTATCCTTATTTCTGCCTCTGTCCAATTCTTCGAAAAAATGGAGGCAGATGATGTATAAGAATGAATTGTTTTATTTGTAGGTAATCTGTTAACTGCTGTTCTCCATGAAGTCCTAAGACAGTTTCAAAGGTTCAATTCATTAAAAGAGTTATAAAGGTATATTACTTAGGCAGGCTTTTCATGGCATTATGCATCCATTCCTGAGTATCATTTATGTTTTGCTGCCACTAAGTTAGATCTCTTAAAGAAACACTTGGGCAGCACAGGTGCATGGCTACTGAATCACCATAATAAACTCCTACCAGGATAATGAGCATGATTTCTTAAATTAGTATGTACTGTAGAATCATAGAATCATAGAATCACCAAGGTTGGAAAAGACCTAAAAGATCACCCAGTCCAACCGTCCACCTACCCCCAATAGCTCCCACTAAACCATGTCCCTCAACACAACATCCAGTCTTTCCTTGAACACCCCCAGGGTCGGTGTAGTATCTGATGTATGCACTAGTTCCAGTTCTATCCTTAACTTCAAATATACTCTCTGAGAAGCAAGATGTATTTCTAAGATGCTGATGTTAAACTCCTAAATAAGTGGCTAGCTCATCAAATTTAGTACCTATTACAGTAATTTAAGAATTTTCATGCCAGATTATATTCATATATATATACATATACACAAACATGCATACATATGTATGAAAATAGTCAACCTTTTCTTTCCATATTTAGAGAGAAAGGAGGAAAAGAAAGTGATGGATGTAAGGAGGACTACCTCTGAAACTAAGAAGAAAGGTATGATTTGTTAATGTTTCTTGTTGACTTCATTCAGCTTTTATTCCTCCTCCTGAATCAAATCCTGCTGATTTTGATTAGGCTAGTCCTATGGTTCTGGCTCTGTATTCCTCTCCTTTATTTCCTTATTCAACATTTGCATGCTACTGATTCTTCTTCGGTATCTGATGAGTTTAATGACTGATATTTTCTGAACTCTTTTCCTGAAAAAATAAAAAAATCATGATTGGTGGCCACATATGGGCTTGTTAGGCAATTTAAGGGAGACCTTATAAATAACTGTACACATTGGTACTGCCATATACTAAGCTCAGTATATCACTTAGATTACTGTGTACAAATATATGATAGTGGGATTTGTTGATTTGATTTTTTTTAACAGAATCACAAACAAAAAATTATAGTGACCAAACTGCAAAGCCTTAATATTCACCTAAATAACACTTTGGATTATTCATTCCCAGGAAGCATCTAAAATCCATTAGGAGTTTTCTTTGATGGAAAAAATATTTATGTCATTTATTATTTATTAATGATTTCATTGCTACTGGAACTTAAGCTAAAAGGTACTATGTTCATGCACTGATGATTTTCGTCTAGCCTTTGATGAATTATTGAGGGTCAAAATCATTCATAGTTGATGCATGCTGATTAATTTTCATTTTCAGCTGATTGCTCTGTGGCTAGTCAGGTGCAAGTGCTATAAGGGAATAGTCTGAGTTAAACTCCCAGATAAAGTACTTTTTTTCAGAATGTGCTCACCAGGGCTTAGATGAATGCATATTTGAGTGTATGATTCAGTGTTATAACTTATCAAATGACTTTCTTTGATTAAATCTTAGAAAAAGAAGGGAAAAAAGAGAAAGCACAAGAGAAAACAGCCACCCCTGAAATTAAAAAAGCAGGTAAGAAGATGAAGTCTCCTTTCTCTGCAATAGATTCTGACCGGTTAGTTTGAGCACTTTCAGTTTTAACTCTTTTGAGATAGTGATGCTCACAATTCATTATCAATTAAGAATCCAAGCTAGAAATAGATATGTATATATATATATATCACAGTGTATTTTAACTACTGTATTTACATTACATAAAATATCTATAGTGTTTTATGCATATTATATATGTGCATATATATATATCTGCAGACTATACGCACAATTTTCAGTTTGTACTTGAAATCAGTGAAAGAAGAAGCAGTTTGAAAGAGTACATGACATGAAAAAACTGAACGTGGTGCATTGAATTTTGCATGATTTTTTTCACAAGTTCAAATCATTTTAAGTAATAAATAGTAACATCTACATATCAAATCACTTACTGTAGTAGAAAATAGTTTAATTATTTTTCCGAGACTTTATCCACACTCAAAATATATATTTTTAAAATTAAAAATGAAGTTAGTAAGTGTCCTTAAATCGATCCATGGTGTTTTATAGTATTTAATATTGAAAGATTCAAATTTCAATCAGACAGGAAATTAACCTTTGGATCTAAGATAATTGTAATTTTTCTTCCCTGTTATTTCAGTACATTTGTGAGCAGATTTAACATACAAATGCAAAAATATCTCCAGTAAGGTACACAGCTGTCTCATTAAAATCAGTTCTCATTAAAATCATACAGAAATGAAAGGGTCAGTCTAGTGGCCTAGGTCGTTGTTTTAACACCTAAAGACACTGGTTCTGCTTTCTAGTTTGCTAAATATATTCTACATAATCTGCAGGTCATACAGAGCACAAATGAGTCTTTCTGTAGACTAGAGTAATTCTGGAAAAAGTTGAAATTAAGACTGAAAGATTTAGGACTTTAGTTGCTACATCCTCAAAGTAAGGCTTGTGTTATGTTACCTAATTATTTAAATCTGTTGAACTTTATCAAAAGGCAAAATGGCACATATCCCATTCTTTACTAATGCTGTAGATTACATATGCAAATCTGAATATGCACGTATTTGCCATTTTGTCATATATGATCTACATATTTTTCCCTGTTCAATGTTAATTTATGCTCCATAAAACAAAAATACAGAGGACAACTCTGGATACCATAAAGTACTGTACTGGCAGCCCCACATTTAAGTACAATTCAATCTACTATAGTAGGAAGAGGAACACTGAGAGAGGGATAGCCTTTCACAAGTTGCACATTTAAATGTATAAGCAGAGATTTTAAAAGAAAATAAGCTGACAATTCAAATATCTCTCCTAACTCTATTCTAGTTCCAAGCTTGTATTTCATTTGAGAATACAGAATTTTAAGATATTACATTTTATGCCAGAGCTGCAGCACAAAGTTATTAATATGCTCATCTTCACAAGCTGTTGCTAAATCCAATGAGTCATCCGACCAATGCTAAAAAGACACAGATTAGACAAACCAAGACTTCCGCATATTCCTGTCCCTTTTATAAGCTCTGTAGGTTGCTGCATTTTAAAGAGTTTACTAGCCTTTGTGTAAGAGGATGGTAATCCATAATATATTCTTGCTACACATGTTGCTGTTATTCCTCATTCAGTTTTCTCTTTGAATGCATGTGTATTTTCTAGCTTTGATTGGCAGTACCTATTGTTATCCCTAAAAGGTTTTAAGCCTGAAATAATTGCCACGTTTCATCAACAGAATAGTGGTGCATAGCCCAGTTTTGAAAGGAGATGCTTCCGTGTCTGATAGAATTTATGCGCTTTGGGCAGACACAGTGAAAAAATTTCAGAGCGCTTAATCAGCAGCATCAATAAATATCCACAAGTAAGAGAGTAGAAGAGGCTTCCCATATTGTTAACTTTTCCCATTAAAAGGCTATACAGTGGCCACTGCATTAATATCATAGAGTCCTTAGTTGGGAAGGTCTCTTAAAGGTCATGTGGTCCAACTCCCCTGCAATGAAAACGACATCCACAGCTAGATCAGGTTGCTTAGAGCCCTGTTCAGACTGATCTCGAATGTCTCCAGGGATAAGGCATCCCTCTCTGAGCAACTTGTTCCAGTGCCTCACCACCCTTTATTGTAAAATACTTCTTTCTTATATCCAGCCTAAATCTCCTCTCCTTTAGTTTGAAATATTTTCACCTTATCCCATCAGAAAAGATTCTACTATAGGGTCTGTCCCCTTCATTTTTAACACCCCCTCTTCCCCCCCTCCCCCCTACACACACTTTAGATACTGAAAGGATGCTATCAGGTCACCTTGTAGCCTTCTTTTCTCCCATCTGAACAGCCCCAGCTCTCTCAGCCTGTCCTCCTAGGAGAGGTGTTCCATCACTTGGACCTTTTTTGTGGCCCTAATAAACTCCTTCCCATTGTTTTCAAGCCACTATGTTACCCCTGAACATCTGTTTTCTATCACTCTGCTCTCCCCAAACACTGATGTCCCAAGAGCCAAGGAGCATGCTGCTTCCTTGACACCACCTGCTTCCATCCCTGTGCCAGAAAGCGGTGCTGCTGCCAGAAGATGCCCTCTTGATTCATGTTCCCTCTCCTGTTCCTCACCTCCATGCACAGCCTCTTGGAAGCCTCACATCTGACCTATTACCCAAGTGATCTCCTTGGTGCAATATACAGACTAGACTGCTGGATGCAAACATGATGGAGAGGTGGGGATGCTTCATAAGCAGTGGGTGATGCAAAGTTCTCTAAAATAATGCCCTGAGAGCAGCACTTCCTCTCCACCTCTAACAATAAGTGCTTCATCATTCCCCAGCAAATGCTGAATATTTTTGCTGATTAATGCTTTAGATTAGCCCCTTTGTCCAGGAAACAATTTACCAGAGTATAGTTTTTTCTTGCTCTCCATTAGCTGCATCTGTGTGATGTATTTGTTTATTTGCATACCATTTCACTCCTTCTCAGTGCCTCTCTCACTGCATTTCTCTCTCTCCTTGTCTTCTGTTGCTGTAGAGGAGCAAAAGTCATCTAATGTGAAATGTCCTCAGTCTTTAGTACAAAATGAACTGAATGATTATTAATTAGCTTTTAAAAATGCACTGTAGATAAAACCATATTAATCCTCTGACCTTCAGCTAGTACAAAAACATTGTGTTAATTGTCCTGAAAAATAGATAATTCCATTGTTACAAACTCAGAGGTTTTGCTTAAACAAACATAATTGTCAAGCACAAGGGTATGGCACAGTCACACTTCAAACCATTTTAAGAAATTCTATCCGGAGCTATTCAGGATGAGGAGGAAACTACATCTCCAAATCCCTGTGATGGGACGTGTTGAGCCTGAGCAGAGAAATGCTTTTGCCTGTCTTTCCAAGGCTCCTGTGGGAAGGATGATTCAGATCAGAGGGATTCAGCCTCCAGTCTGAAAGAACTGAGGAATCTCTCTTCCAAAACTTTGGTGTCCAGACTCCTGGATAAACTGGGGCTTTTAGAAACACCACTAGCCTGGGGTGGAAGTAAACATGGCTTCTAACTTCTTGTAAAACACTGAAATGTGACAGAGAATCATTATGAAGGTGGGAATAGTTGCTCAAAGCATCCTGGTTCATAAATAACAAACAAGAAATGGACTGAGAGAAAGAAGCTTTTCCCCCTTTCATTCTTATATTCTGCTTACTATTTGAGCTTGTAAAAAGTAATTCTGATAGTAAGGTCAGATCGGACTTTATTTTTTAACGGAAACAACACTGTGTGGAGTTTGATGTTCTTCATATACCCGTAGTTTGCCTGAAGATTGTCTTCTAATGGTCCCAACTGTCTGGAGCTTTGCTGCTCCTTCTGAAAATTCATAAAGTTCCTGAGCAGCATTTGCCTTTGATTCCTTCTTTCCCGTTTTGTTTTGTTCTCACAAGAAATAGCATAGGTAATAAGGGAGCTGATAAAACACAGAAAATGTCACCCTGGATCTTTACACTATTTCCTAACTAAAGCTCTGCTCAGCTGTCACTGATGATCTTACATTCCAGTTATAGCTTCATAATTTCAAATGATTATGGTAGTAAAAATACTTAGATCTTGAGCAGCACTATCCCATAATAAATCCTTTAACTCTTTTGCAAGCGTAGTTAATGCCTTTTCCCTCACTTTCTACAAACATAAATTCAGGTCTAGATATGTCATGCAGGCCAGATTTTCACTGAGTCTGTAATATATATCTTCTGAGCACCAAATCAGTTCTAGCTGGATTAAACATCCCAAATTTCCTGACACCTTTATTATTTGCAGATATCGACCACTCTGATCAGCTCTCCTTAACAGAGATAAAACAAGTTAGGGTTGTGTTGTGTAGACTACTCACCCACTCATAGTAGACCAGTGGCTCACTCACTCACCCAGTAGACCAGTGTCTTTCATCTGAGCCTTATGAAGGATCACTGCAGTCTCTATCTGAAAAAGAGAACTAAGTCACAATGCTTGCACATCCACTGTTATGGATACATCTGTGATGCATGTTATGGTGTCATATGTTTCACACCACAAAGTGTTAGGAGAGGAGGGAATTGGTGATGTCTCACTTACAACCTAAGCAAATCTTTGCCTCCTGAACAGAAAAAGTTGCTATGGGGCTAAAGATACAGACACTAAAGTACACCGTAGTGATGTCACTATAACAGTCATGAAAAATCACTCTGCAATTATGAGAAAATAAAATAAAAGTTGATCGCAGATGTAAAAACTGAAAACAATTCCTTGTAACTGCCAAGGAGCCAGGATAGCTAGGTCACTCCCACTATTTTGTCATTCAGTGAGATCAAGTAGCTGAGGGTGAAGTCTATGTTCAGTCAATGTTGCAGTAGAAAGTAGGCAGAGCAGAGGGGAGATAATCAGGCATGAGAAAATATGACTTCTCTGCTCTCAGGGGTTTTTCTGCATGATATATTGTCATCAGTTGTGTTTAATTTGTTTTAAATGCCAGTCTTAGCAAGCAAGAAAGAAGAAATAGAAAAGGCATTTAGTTTTGCAACTTTCTTGGCTCAACCTTACCCTTTCAGATTTGATATAAGTAGTTCTGTTATAAGAAAAGAGCTAGTGACATCTGGTGGACAATTATCTTTTTATTTTATTCTGTCTGCATGTTTTTTATTGTTCGTTTTCAAATGTGGATATTTTAAAAAGTCATTGATAAAATGATGTACCTCTTACTTATTTCATCCAGCTCCTTCTCTTATTACTGTAATGTCTGAAAAGGTATTACAGTGCCATTCGGGTTTCACATCACTCTCAGAAGTAATATTTTAGAGAACCACTACTTCCAGACCAATTAAAATATACCTTATGACAATTATGTACTTCACATACCCCAGTCATTTAGAGGACTGGATGCACAGCACACTATCTGAAGTGCTTTGGGTGAATCAATCTGCAGTGGATTGAGTGCTTTTGTCTGGGAACCAGATGTTGATCTCATACTTGCTTGCTTGCACACATCTGTAGGAATACATCTTTGCTGTGTCTCAAGAGCAGGGTTGGAAACTCCTCACTGTGCCCTGCTCACTCCCAGCAGCATATTTAGCTTAAGTGCTGACAGCTTTCAGCATGCTGTCCCCAGCATGAACGTTGCCATGTGTTTCATGTTGCCTAATGAGAAAGATGTCACACGATAGATGTCAGCAGACAGGGGAATGGTGGATGCTTTTAGAAGAACCCCAGTTTTAGCTCTGCAAGGGCCAGTGGGATGTAGCAGCTGTCTCAGTTTAGGCTGCTTACAAAGGCAAATTTGAGGTGTCAAGTCAGACGAAGATAGCCCAAGATATTTTGAAAGTGACTGGTCAGTCATGAACAGAAAAAAAAAATAAGTTTATTGACAGTTTTTCTTCTGTCTAGCTAGAAAAGTATGAGAAAAAGGGAAAAACTGCAGTGGTGACAAACTAAGGTACTAAGTGCCATTTGGACTGTCCAGGTCTATTTTTCTATTTTTACAGCAGTTGTTGTAATGTATAGAAAGAAGCCTGATTCATTCTAAACTTTTTTTTTTTTTTTTTTTTTTTTTTAAATTAAAAAGGGCACAATGGCAGGCTGACTCTATCCAGCAGCTAAGCACCCAGGTTGTCACTTACTCGCTCCGCATCCCACAGTGAGAAAGGGGAAACAACAGGAAAAGATATGTGAGAAAATGCATAGATCAAGATAAGGACTTCTTAATAAGTAAAAGAAAGAAAAATAAAATGAGATTTCGAGGCTGCCATATAACACACCTTCCAGTGGGCTGATCATTGCCCAACCAGACTTTGAGCAATGATCACACTGTAAGAAGAGCTTTCTGCCTTTTACTCCTCTACATCGAGTTTTCTTGCTTGCGCACGTTTTCGTATGGTGTGGAATATTGCTTTGGCAAACTTAAGTCAGCTGTCCTGGCTGTGTCCCTCATAAATTTTTCATAACTTGATGTAGGGAGGCAGAAAGAGAAAAAAGGGTCAGCATTGCAACAGAGAAAGCCTTGATGCTTTGCAACCACTGCTCAGTAATAGCAAAGATATTGGTGTGCTACCAAGACTGTTGTAGCCACAAGTCCAAAACACAGCACCGTAGTGGGCTACTGTGAAGAAAATTAACCTCATTCCAGCTAGACATAGTACAGGTATCTGTAATTCATATTCATTTGCAGCTTGGTTCGGAAAGACTGGGAGAAGAGAAATGCAAAGATTAAGTAACAGAAATAATACACAGTGAGTTGTCTAGTGATTCCTCATGCTGATAAAATGAATGTGTAACAGCAAAAATTAAGGAAGAACAGTGGGATATAAGTTCAGATCAAATTTAGGAACACATACACCTCAAAACTTTGTGTGATCTTTCCTTAGGTTATTACTGAAGCTCTCCTGAGAGCTTTCACTCTCAGCTCGCCCATCCACATATTGGTTTCTGTGGGGGCCATGGCTTGCTGTGTTTGTACAAAGGTTGGCAAAGACACTGGCTATGGTCTCAGCCCTTCAATATAGTATTACTATTATGTGAATCAATGCTTATACACCAAAGCCTACAAAAATTTCTACTTTTTCCACTTGGTTTACTGGAGCTTCAAGTTTCAATCCTTGCACAACATGCTGATTCATTCCTGACTAATTTATTCATGACACGATTATGCTTCTCAAGCCCATCCTGATTCTGTTCTTTCCTCCTCCTCTTCTGGCTCCTATTCATAGCTCACCTGCTGTTTCCTGACATTTTTGCATTGGTAGAGGTTTCTCTTTTCAGACACGAACTGAGCATACAGCCTACAGCTCTGGTTGCATTTTCTAACACATAGAAATGCTAGATTAGGATTCTTGCATGGTTACCAGCAGGTGATGTTATTCGCTCTTCTTTCCCTGACAGGGTGTATTGACATCTCATGATTTTGTTAACAATTTCATATTTGTGGGTCTTTGTACAACAAAATCACAGAAAGTAGAGATGAAAATGACCTGTGGGTCATCCAATCCTTTCTCTTGGCAATGCTGGATAATTTCTTGCAGAATATCATCTAGTGCTTTATCCAGTTCAGTTTGTAGCCCAGCCTCCATCAATTCCCACAGATTATTCTACAACCTAATAGATCTCTCAGAGTTAAGAAGTGTTTCATTCTAGTCTGCCTAAATTTTCACTTGCTTAATTTTATCCCATTACTCAGAGTTATATTCTCTCATGACACCCAAATATAGTCTCTCTAACCTCAGGGCTCAATTCCTTAATGTCTCATGCATTATATTACCATTTACATTTACATCCACAGAATATCTTTAAAACTGACAAGGTGAATGGCAAGCTGAGGTTATTTTTTGGTGTTTTTGTTTGTTTGTTTTGTTTTGTTTTTTCTTTCCTACAACTGTGAATTTGCAGTGTTCAACTGTGAACCTTGCAACAGGGAACAATGGCCATGGCCACATGTCACCTGTGTGGAAGGCAATAGAGAGGCTGAAGGATGCATGTAAACGTGGTGTCTGAACTGGACAAAAAATAGAAAAAGTCACTGAAGTAATTTATAAATTAAGGATATTCATCATAGAGGTAAAGTATTCATATCTTTAAAAAGAGATGACTGTTAGAGTGAATTCTAAGAACTTGCAGAGAAAAGAGATTGATTCTTCCTGCTGCAGCTCCTTTAGACTACTAGAAAAAAGTTAAACAAAGGATGAATAAGTGGAAGCTGAAGCTGAGTGACTTCAGACTGAAAATGAGGTACATGTTCTTAACACTACAAGTGATAAACTACCATGGTTTTGCTTTCCTTGATTTACATAGAAGAGGATTGTGTAGAATAGCATTGTTTACCTAGTGGAAAATAGGCATCCACTGAAAAAGTAACTACCTGGAATACAGGAGACTCAGCAACAAAATTTCAGTTTAGATAATGTGATGGCTTATTCTAGTCCTGAACATTATACATGTACAATCTCAGAGATACATATGACAAGACAACAGAGAATGTAGTAGAAAGTCAGTGAAGAAATGCCATTGGAGACAAGTCCTGCAGGTTTTCTGGAAGAATGAGAGTTCCCTTTTAATTTATTTTTATGTGCTTTGCAAGATGAAGCACGTAATTCATAATAATTTTCTAAATACTCAGTTTTCATGAAAAATTAAAGAGTCTGATTTTTCAATTGATATTTCCAGAAAACACCAAGAGACAAATATAACTGCTTAGTGAAAATCAAATTGTATCCCTCAAGACAGAAAAATAAAAGCAAGATCACAGTGAGGGGCAGTGCAAACAAAGCAGAAAAGCAAGCATTACGGTCTCTGTATGACTGGACACTAGGGGAGTCTGTTCCTGAATGAAGACGAAAGGTAGCTCAAAAGATGTCCCGTGTATCCTAACCTGAAAGTTTCAGAGCCCTCAGTGGACTTTGAATCCTAAGCTCCATTTTCAGCAATGACTGACGACACAATTTCAAAGATTTTTAGGTGCCTAAAGAGGCAGTGTGGCACATGGCAGGATTTACAAACACATCAAAGTAGGCCAGGCACATAACTCCCACTGATTCTGAAAAAAGTACAGAGGTGGTAAGGTCACTGCGGTGGCTCTGAAAATATTATATGTTATTACCTACTGAAAGGGTGGGAATAGTAATACTAACGTTACTTATTCTAAGACCAACCACTTACACCCTTCAAGGTCAAGTAAGAGCTATAAATGAGGTGAACTCCAGAGACAGAGGTAGAAACAAGTTTTTGTCCTACCTTTCCCTTGTTTCTCCTTGACCTTACAGTAACAACTGGCTCAATATATAATTGATTTTTCATTGCAATTGACTCTGGATGAATGATTTCAAATTAAAAGAGGGGAGATTTACACTGGATAGAAGGAAGAAGTTTTTTATTATAAGAGTGGTGAGACACTGAATGGTGAGACTAGGGCAGTTCTCCAGAGAGATGGCGAATGCTTCGTCTGTGGACATATTCAAGGTCAGGCTGGGCAGGATTCTGAGCAACCTGATCTAGCTGTAGGTGGCCCTATTCATTGCATGGGAGTTGGAGCAGGTGACCTTTAAGGGTCCCTTCCAACTCAAATTATTCTTTTCCATTCTATTATTGTAAATGAATTGTTCTTCCCAAGAAATACTAGCAGCAGATGAATGAACTTCAAGCACCTTTCAGTGGTTCAGCCTTTACTAATGCCCATATGTTAAGTGCTTTCTAAACTATGCTGAATACTGCTCAGCCTGGGCATGTTTCACTGTGTTTGTTTTTTTCCATCTTTGACTACAACTGAACAAAGAAGGATAAAGGAAAATGGTGGTAATATCTTGCTGGCAAAGAATTAGAAATATGAGACTTTCAGTAAATAAAGACAAAGAGGAGGAAGCTTGGATTTCAACTAAAAAGTCACTTTTTGATTAAATAACAAGAAAATATTCTTTGAGTAAAGCAGAGAAGTCATTTTAGCATCTTTTCTGCAGTGTCATTATAAAGAAGGTTTTGGAGAAAGACAATACAAGAAATCTAGATAACAGAATACATATCAAACTTGAGGGGGACATTCAATCTAAATACCACACAGGTAACCAAACAATCATTTTGCCTTTGGACATTCAGATATGTACAAAGTACCTGGGTCATGCAAGCAGCTGGGTGGCATAGCTTTAATTAAAGAATCTAATTTACTGCATCAACTCTGTTTATGTTGGTCGAGAGATTAATGTAGTTCTTATTTTTCCAGTCACATCCAGAAATAACAGGATTAGAACATGCCTCAAACAACAAAAAGTTAATCTTTTAAATGTAGGGAAACAGATCTCTTCCCTTAAAATAAGGTGTACATCTGAGTCAGCAGGCCTGATGTTTAAGATAATCGTTATATGTGAAACACATATGCACAGACACATCATCAGGTGGTGATGACATACCTACACACTGCTATAAAATTTCTGCTGTTGTTCAAAGGAAAAATTGAAGGCTTTGTGGAGATCTAAATAAAGTTAGTGTAAATCTGTGGCATTTTGGATAAGGCTGATTTTGTTCTTTTCTTTCACTTCAGTTTTTAAACAAAAAAAAATTGTATTCTTTTGACCCTGAAATTAGGACTTAGTTTTTTTATACTAGGTTTTAATTAATACATATTTGATAAAGTCTTCCACGACACATTTTCCAAAGTGTAATTCCATCGCTTGGATGCTTTTCTCTTAGGAAAGTTCATAGACTGATAGTATCCATGATTTATAATATGGCATCCTTTGTGCATTACTCCTAGTTAAGGTTGTTTAACCTTACAATAAATGTTCCAAATGGCCTTGCTTGTTCTCATATTTATCTGTTTTTCAGGAAGTAGAGCCAAATTTGTGCTTTTGCCTTATGTCACTCTGAGAGACTAAGTCAGATGAAGTATTATTGAATGATTTGTATAACAGACAGGCAGATGCTCTTAAGTGGAAGAGCTATACATAGCTTGGGTTATAAGTGAATTGATTTTTAGCTTGATTGCAGTAGATTCTGCATGAATCTCATAGATTTTGCTTCACTTATGAGAGTGTAACAAGGGTAGTGTGCCACCTATAAAGATGAACATATGGACATCACACTATTTAAGATTTCCCTTTCCTCGGCTTGGGGATGCTGACTGAATCCATGTTCAGAAGTAAAATATATCTGTATCTTATGTCTACAGATGCTATCTGCACAGCCCTTTATCTGACAATATGGAAGAAATTGAAATGTGTTAACTAGTAAAGATGCATCAGAAGGATGCATAGCATGTATACACTTAACAAAGCCCATTATGACTAAAAAAACCCTCTTGTGATTAACTCAGAAAGTATTGGTGCAGACCTTTCTTGAGAAAGTTGTACAGATAGTATATTCCCCATCTTTTTTCAAGAAAAGGTAAAAATTTTGAAGAAAAATTTCAGCTGTTACATTTCCACTAATTCAAATGCCACTTTATTCCAGGAAAAGATCTGACTCTGAAATTTTAGGAATTAATGTTATTGCCTACACATGCTACATAAAAATCATTACTTTTTCCCTAAATGACTGCAGCATGTGTAATTAAGTGCACTTACATCTTCCTGTGTACGGATGACTGTGCTTTCATATCGTGCTCCAGAGTTTTGCTTTTTTAAATCATTCCTGATGAATTCAGAAGGCAATAGAACATGTCTGCACCTGCATTGCAGTGGGGGAAACAGAATCAATTCCAGCAATTATAAAGTAGAAAGGAGAAATCAGTAATTAGTGGAACCATGAGTCACTGGTACAGTGGAAGTCGGCTGTTCCCAAAGTGCAGAATGTTTCTTACTACAAATGCAGATGAATCACTTGTTTGCTTATGACTCTCAACATTTTTTGAGCCTTTGAAAGAAATTTTTTCAAATAATCTTGAGAAATCTCTTTGAGGTGAAATTAGGACTCCTTTGTCACATATGGTGGTACAAGGATACAGGTACCCAGCTACTCTGAATTATATTTAAAACTTTGGTTTTTTTTAAATCATTGTTCAGCTATGTTTAGATAATAAGCCAGTAATGATAAAATATGAAGATCAAAATTCTATTTATAAATTACTTATCCGTTATCTTCTAGGTTATCTGATACATTCCAGGTTTTAACTGTTGGCTTTATTTAAAATAAATGGATAATATCTTAACATTCTTTTCGCAAGGAAATATGTTTCTCGAGTAGAGTAAAGGAGATAAAATATTTGATTATTCATTAAGAGGTGCTTAAAAGCAATTTATTTTATGTTAAATATGTACTTTTTCTAAAATACCCAAAACAGAAATATAAAATTACCCCTTCCACAACAATCTGTGAAATAAATTTTAATGATCTGTCAGAATTTTAAAAAAGTGCTATCACCAAGAACGTTATCAGCTTTTTCATAAACCTAAATTCTTCAAACCCTTTTTTATCTCACGTTTTTTTCTCCATTATCATTCTTATAATTTAGTCTCACATCACTTCAGAGACCTTGAATTTACCTGATAGTAGCTCCATGTCCTCTAGATTCTACCTGGAAACAGTAATGTCTTCTGCACTTTTCCCTCTCTTGCTGTCCTGCCTGGAGAGGTTTAGACACAAATCCTGCCATCTGAGACTCGATACTTACTGACCTCCCCATATAACATTTCCTGAACTCTGCAGAAGGGGTAGCTATTAGGTCTACTACTACTGTGTTAATATGATTCTTTAATTCTATGATTATTCAGATACTTTTTTTTGTATATTTACAAAGCAGTCAAGAAGACTACAAAGATGCTAGAATTTCTCACACTTACCAAAAACATTTTGGAGAATCAAGAAGAATCTTTTTCAGTAATTGTCATACAACATATGTTGGTATCTTGCCCAATGAATAAAGAAGGGAACAAAACCAAGTTCTAGTACAAAGACAGAATCTTCCACATGGGCGAAGTATTGGTATTTCTGAACAATTATTTTATGCTAATAGCGATTTCAGAAAAGCATGTTAAGAAAGGATTCTTAGTAAGTGCAATTTAGATAGAGTCTTGCTAGTTATTGATCCCACTGAAAAGAAAAAACAATATTATTTTAATTCTCCTTGATATGACATTTTGAATAACATTATCATAAAACATACACTTTAAAACAGAAAGTTCAGACACTCTGAAAAATTGCTAATATTAGCAGGGATACATTTTCTCAGTGACTGAAATTAAAATAAAAATTAATGCACCCCAAAACTTCGAGATATGGTTAAGATGATAGTGACTTTGTTAATACTATAAAATTTGAGTTAAAATATCATCAAATATGTATAAATTAGAAAGCAATGGAGTTATCATTTTTAAGAGGAAGTTCAGAAGTAAACGATTTTCAGTGTCAGAATTGTACTTGAAATTTTTACTATTTTGTAGGGAAAAAAAAGACATTTTATAACTTCTAGTAAATAAAAAAGAAAAAGAAATGCTTAACTATAATACATCTCAATATATTTGAAGGTTTTAAAATGATTATTTAACTACTATGTGTTCAATAGCAGTTCATTATTAACTTCATGATACTCATCCATCTAGGGTGTCTTTCTCCTAAATCACATTAACTGCAAATCTTTCTACATAATAAGTTGTTTTTGAATTCTGGTACATCTGCTAGCTTGAGAGCAGACTGTACTGAGACTGGTCTCTAAGAGACTTTAATTATGTATATCATTCACATGATGGAAATTCTCAATGATCAAATGCCACCTGCTAACAAAATTTCCTCTTGTGAGCATTACTCCAAAGGGAGTGTTAGCTGTCACATTTTGGAGGTGCACTATCTTAAAACTCTGCTATTGTACTGCATCTGTGAAACAAAAACCAAAATTCTAATGTGTGCTCTCAGTTGTGTTTCTGTCAATAAGACCAAAAGATTTTTACTGTGGATACACAGCACTTTGGAAAATATGATTTTTTCAAGATGATTATCCCCAATTCTAGAGATTTCTGTGCTCATTTTTCTATTCTTTTTCTTCTCCTATTTTTAATTACAAAACTAAATGAACACCTATATCAAAATAAATCATATAAAACAAGCAAGGACAAGCAAGTTTCTGTAAGACTTACTGGAAATCTTTGAGACAGCCGGTGGTACTACTGGTCATATTGTGTGAGGCATCTTCATTATAAAACTCTTTTTCTGTGGGTAATCATAGACTGTTAGCCAACAAACATTGTTTGATAAATCCATTTTAGTATATGATCATCAGCTAAAAGGCAGCTGATCACTGATAAGTGAGGTGTAGGATGAGAGTTCCTCCTTCCGTTTTTGATTTAGCAAACCATGTTTTTCAGAAGTATCTAGTAATTCCCCGGGGTCTTGGTGCTTTGTTCAGATCAGCCTCAGGAGTCTTGCATTCTGAATCTTACCTGCTGAGTTACATGATGTTTGATTAGGATATTATCTACTGTTTAATTCAGACACTGTGGTTACTAAATGATGCTGAAATTAGTTTCTGTCTGTAAATATGATATTACTGTCATATTCGTTGATAAGGTTCTAGCAGCTATTTTAATCAGTGAAGCATTAGCAAAGATGTCGATGTATTTTCTTTGAAACATCAGTTTATCTAAAGAATGCCTTTAATTTAGGGCTTTTTTGTTCCATTAAACATATTAGAGAACCTTTTCAAGAAAGAAAAAACACAGAGAAACCTTTCCAGAGAGTAAAACTTGAAAGCCATTTAGTTTCCAGAACTGATGTTTATATAGAGAGATTACAGATTGAACAAAGCTGTTCAATTTCTACTGCTATTCCCAAATGTACAATAGACATTGTATAGCAAGTCTACTGCAAAATCTCCAAAATTTTGTTTGAACCTTAGACCTACAAATCATATCAGACCAATGTTTGAAATACCATATTTTCAGGATTTGTTTAAACTCAAGCAGCTATACTCTGTAGTAGAGTGCTGGGGCACCCTTGCCTAATGGCTTATTATGAACCTGCTAGGGACTGAATGGCATGAAAGGTGCTATTGAGCTTAAAGGGATATGTTCTTAAAGGGATGTGATTTTTTTCTTGCCTCGTGTAGTTTAGATATCATTTGCAAATACTGTGTACTGATAGTTTACTTCAAAAGAATGTTGATTGAGGCCTGAGGAAAAGACATAGCTAAGTGCTAAAAGAGGAAAAAGAATAGAGTACTGCTTTTTCTATTTCACTGTGCTACATACTTCACAGAATTGTAGGGGTTGGAAGGGACCTCCAGAGATCATCGAGTCCAACCCCTTGCCAAAGCAGGTTCCCTACAGTAGGTCGCACAGGTAGGCATCCAGGCAGTTCTTGAACATCTCCAGAGAAGGAGACTCCACCACCTCCCTGGGCAGCCTGTTCCAGTGCTCCGTCACCCTCACTGTAAAGAAGTTCTTGCGCACATTTGTGCGGAACTTCCTATGCTGCAGTTTCCAGCCGTTTCCCCTTGTCCTGTCTCCACTCACCACTGAAAAGAGTCCAGCCTCGCCATTCTGCCCCCCACACCTCAGATATTTATAGACCTGGATCAGGTCCCCTCTCAGTCTTCTTTTCTCAAGGCTGAACAGACCCAGTTCACTCAGCCTTTCCTCATAGGAGAGATGCTCCAGGCCCTTCACCATCTTCGTGGCCCTCCGCTGGACTCTTTCCAAGAGATCCCTGTCTTTTTTGTACTGGGGAGCCCAGAACTGGACGCAGTACTCCAGATGAGGTCTTACCAGGGCAGAGTAGAGGGGGAGGATCACCTCCTTCAACCTGCTGGCCACGCTCTTTTTAATGCACCCCAGTAAGCCATTGGCCTTTTTGGCCACAAGGGCACACTGCTGGTTCATGGCCAACCTGTCATCCACCAGGACACCCAGGTCTCTTTCCGCAGAGCTCCCCTCCATCTATGCTGGCTGCCAGATGCTCATTCCGAGCTTGAATTCAAAACTGATCCACTTACCCTGTGCAGATAAGAACAGAGTTGGATCGTGTTTGTTGAAATATTTGGTGTCTTTTAATTAAAAAAGAAGATCTTCACTATTCTTTAGCATTCGTCAAGAGCAGGTAAAAAAAAATACTGTTCATTCATCTCAGAAGAGCAGACCTTGTAAAATCATATTCACTTTTTGAGAACGTAGACAAGAATATAACTGTCTTCAAACAATTCTGCAAACAGAAAAGGATGTTCCACAGTTCTCTACAGCTAACAAATAATTTTGTTAGCTATAGCATATATAAAGATAAGCAGTAGCAGATGTAGTTGCTTTAAATCAGCTTTTAGGATCACCCAAGAAAGGTTGATGTCACAATCCGGTAATAAAGAATGAACTGCATATCCCTTTCTAAGGAGCAGAGTTTTCCAAACACTCCAAGGAAAGCAATCTCCAAGAAAAGCTGCTTCTAGTGTGGCTGCCAGCTCTTAAATGAGGTTAGAAAAGGAAAGCCTTCCAGTCACAAAGGTGAATTGCTACCATCTGCTGGCTATGCCCCTTCGCCAGGTGCTCAATCACTGGTTCAAACCGTGACCTCACAGTTCCCATAAAGCCTATTGCAAAAAAAAAAACAATGTCTAGAGCAGTCCAATGCTTTTGGACCTCTGAGTAAGTGGATTATTTATGCAAACTTTTCAAGAAGACATAAATATAAAATAGGTCTTCAGCAACTCCTAAAAATAGAGTACTCTGAGTTTTGGTACTGATGTGCAAGAAGGTTGGATTGTGAAGTCTCATCCATCTCTTGTAGTGAGTCCCCACAGTCTATTAAAATTTATTTATTGCTTTATTTACACTGCAGTAGAAGTGAATTCCTTGCTTTCGTATATCAAAAGTTCAGTCACCAATACTAGTGGTTGCAGTGTCTTTGACTGCATTTCTAGTCAAGGTTACTAGAGCAACCATATTTCCCTTCGTATTCTATGTATGTCTTAATGATGTTAGTTTGCTTCCAATAAGTTTAGGCATAATTCTCATGACACACGTATACCTTCTCAGTTGCAAGATTTCAGATGTGAATCTTTAAAAAGAAAGTGACCTAAAGCTCTGGAGATTATCATCCCAGGCTGACTGGCAAGGACTGTTTAGGATAATGTTTATATAATGCCTAGAAGTGATGTTTGAAATAAGATAACTTTTTCCAGAAATTCCTCTTCATAATTCACCTGAAAAACAGAACCATTAATGAGGTAGTAGAAATACCAGAGAGATTTTGTTGCTTTTGTAGTTGTTTTTGAGAAAAAAATAATTACTATGAAAACCTGTTGTAATACAAACTTCCTTCCCCAACCACATATACTGTCTCTTAATTAAAAAGGTAAAACCAAGACATTTGCAAAGCAAAAACAAATAAGACAGAAAGCTCCCCAGTTTTAATTACCCTAATATAACTAATTGTTCAGCTATTTACTACTTTTTAGTTGCTTAGTTATCTACAATTTGTGACTTACAGCAAGCAACTACTTTTAGGGACTTCAGAAGTTATGATAAGTTATGCCTCCTGTGAGATTGACCAATTATTCAGTTCTTTTTAACTAGCATTAATTTACTAACATTTATTTAAATCTAGTGTGATGTGTCTGGATGTAAATGTTATATACCATCAGACAATCCCTGTAGATCAGGGTCCTAATAAACCTTCTCTAGACAATTTTCTGTAAATCATTCAGTCTTACTTGCGTAAGTATGGCGTTAGGAATCTAAGTTTAGGCATCTTGGCATGAAGAGAAGAATAAAAGCATTTGCATTTTTTATCATCAAATGTTATTAAAATCAGCTATTGTTAATTTTTCTGCTCTCAAAAAAAAAAAAATAAATAAATAAAAAAAAATCAAGATCTTACTAGAAAGGCTGTCCAGATATTTACACAAAATTTACTATATATTTTGTATTTCAAAAAATGGAAAAATCACATTAATTCTTTTAACATAAATTATGTCTTGAGAATATATTAAAATATGTTGTCCTAATAATTGATGACTTATGTGAAAGAAGGAAAGAATGAGCTTGAGGGCTCTATTTAGATCCTGTCTGTTATTGTAAATGGTGCTGCCAATTTATTTATTTTTTTATATCCTCCAGCAACAGAAGATTATTGTGATAAATGATTCATATCACTGCAATATACACCTTTTAAGATTTCCATATCTGGCAACCTATAGGCACTTCTTTAAGGCTTCAATAGGCTTCTTAGCCAGATAACGTGGCTGAAAGCTGCTTCATGATTAATTTCATCTGAATGTGGTAATTATCATACTTTGAAGTAATGCCTGCAAAACATGCTTTCATAGAGTGTTAGTGGAAGCTGAGGATTAACCTAGAAACATTTCAGTTCAGAGCAGCGTATAACCCAAAATGGAATGTGTTTTGCATTGAATTTTTGAAGACTTTTTATTAGAATACTTGGCAGTCATTTGCATTTTTTTATCTCATATCAGCTATTTCACAGTAATTTTGCGAGCTGTGAAATTGAAGTAAGTTTATATTGTGATCAATAACACAAATCTTGGTTTTGAAAGCTACTTGTTTTGGCAGCTTCTACCCTGAAGTATTTCTTGTTTTAGTACTTAAGAGCAAAATTGATTTATCATTCATATGTTGTGGTCAGAAGGACTATCCTGCTTATATTCTAGGCACCCTGTTAATTATTAGAGAGGATGTACTTCCCTTCATGAGCACTCAAAGAAGCATCCTCTACCATTATTACATGCATCTCTTCTTCCTATCCTAGCAACAATCTTTCAGACTGGACTGGAGGGACATCTCAGATGCTTTGTCTCTTTATTCTTTAGATTTAAATCTTTGATTTGTCATGATATGTGGGAAGCATATGGCGACTAGTTTTGGCTAGGACTGAGCAGAGCCTTCCAAACTAGGTGTCAATTGCATGGTGTCAACAGTGGCAGGGAGACTAATGCTTTTAATTGCTCAACTCTGTTCTTCCCTTACATTTCTAAAACCTGAGAATGTGCACATGGTATGCAGCCATGGCTCAGTTAGTACATGTATGCCATTGTAATTTGACCATATATTGAATCTCACTAAATTGAAAATAAATATACACCTTCACGCAGATTTGTTACATTTACACTTGCATTTAAATTAGTACAACTTCACCATGAAACAGAAAATAAATGATTCACTGTATCATTCAAATGCACTTTGCAACAATAAAGCACGAGCTGAAATTTTCTGTTCATCTATATACTTTTTGCCTATATAAGTTTTGATGCATATGTTGTTTTTTTTTTCTTTTCTTTTCTTCTGACAGATAAAAAAGAAGCTGCTGTGACCAAAGAACTCAGAAGTAAGATGCTACTTGTGCATTAGGTTATGATCTCTTTTACATGTCATACAGTTTCAAACAGCACATTTCAATAATGCACAATAATTGTTATTGAATTGTAGAAATCACAAATAATATAGTAGCTACACCATTTATAATTGAAAAATTACATGTCTAGTTTTCAGTTGCCTCCTGCTACCTGAAACCATTCTTATTCTACTTCTATTTTCACATTTCTCTTTGTGACTGACAGTTTCGCCTTCCTCTCCTTTCTGTCACTGTCTTTGAAAACAAAGATTTCATGGGGAAGAATATGTCAAATGAGTTCTCAGCTGAACACGCTCTCAGTGGCAGCAAGTTTGGTAAATGGTCTGAGAAGACAGAAAGTCTGGTGTGCCAAAGGATCATCAAATTTATCTTCACAAATGCAAAATCACAGTCCTGCCTGCCCATCTAGTTATCACAAATATGGAAAGGGAACATTAAAGGCACAAGAGAGGTAGGGGCTGGGCTCTTCTGCATAAAGAACAAAATTGCTCTGGGAACATGGCATTGTTAACAAGGGAATAATTAGACCTTTTTCTTCAACAAAACCATAAGCATCAATGCCTCAGTACAGTAATAATAGTATGACATAGTTACACTGGTACACAGACAAGATTTCATCTGCTCTTATCTCTGCTCTGCAACTATGGGACTTTGAAAGCTCATACAAGTTCATGATTAAAGAATGCACTAACTCCACATGCTATATACAATACTTAATACAATGTTCTTAGCCTTATGGCAGAAGAATCCCCTACTATTCTTATTTTCATCTGAAAATTTTTCATATAAATAGGCAAAATCCTAGCACAGAAATAATTTGTAAGTTATGAACTAAAAAGCATATACTTCCAAAGAATAAAAAAGTTGAAAACATTTGGTACTTTGTTTCAACATTAGTGAGAATGTAAATAAGTAATATACAAAACTTACTGTTGAAAAAAAAAATTGCTCCAAAGTATTCCAAATGTAAATTAAAAAAAAAAAAAAAAAAAAAATAACAGAGCAAAAAGAACATAATTTGTTTCACAGATGTTATGAAAACCAAAATCAAGTCTTGTTGGTCAACAAGTTCTAGCTGAGAGCTCAGAAGGAATAGATGCAGGAGTCCTGCAGTTCTCTATGAAATCCACCTAGACAATTGTGTAACATGTATACTGTGTCTGCTGTTTCTTCTGCAGGAACAGGTACTCAGGAAAGTAGTCCTTAGGGGAATTCTTCAAGGTTTTCTACATATTCCTCTGAAGGAAGAGCGAGCACCCCAAGTAGTTACAACACTATGATAATAAATAAGTTAGGATGTAATTATCCACTGCAGATTTTTATATGGATGGAAACAAAACAATCTCACACATGCAAAACTATATTTTATTTTCATATTTTGTTTCACAAGACAATCTGATGCATCTTCTATGAAGTTCTCAAAAGACTGGAGGGGAATAACTCAAGATTGCATTCCTGATAACCACATTCTTTTTCTTGGTAATAACTCTTGACAGATGTGAAGGATTAACTAACATTTTTTTGACATTCAGTAATACAGATTGTGATGGAAATGATTAATTATTTCCTCTCAAAATATGGAAATGCGAATTTTAAGTTAGATGATCTTCTGGTTGATATGAAAATCTGGAGTTAACTTTTAGAAATTTATTATTTTATACTGGTTTAAGTACTGTCTATTTTATCAGTTCCTGAGGATAAAAAGAATTAATTAAACACCACTAAAGAGAAAATAAATCTAGAAGGCATTTCAGGTTCTTCTACACAGGGTTAAGATTCTTCATGTCTGCTTTGGGAATCTATGTGCTGTGTTCCCTGTTTGGGACTTCTTTCCTCAAGGAAATGTTCTACCTCAATATAGAGAAGATAATGCAAATGTTTTATGAGAACAACAAACAAGCACAAGCTAAGTAGCCCTGCTTCCCTAGAAGAACCAGGCAATTACTTTTTCAAATGCAGTACCAAACCACATGAAATTGTTCCCTCATGTTCATCATTGTCAAGATTCCTCCATGCCTATGTGGACGTACTTTGCAGAGGTAGTGCAATTGTTGCTGTTGTTTTTCCATCAGGAAGAGATTCGGATTAGGGGAATGGATAGCAGTTTGAATAGCTGTGGGAACCAAGGAGGTGCCACTCTGTATCTGCCACTCCGCCAAGGGCAGATACCAGCTTCTGCAGTCTAGTTCAGGAGCCCTTGCTCACACAGGTGCAAGACCAGACATGGAGGCTCTCTGCTCCCAGCAGCTGCCTGGGTGGGGAGGCCCAGCCTTGGTTACCCGCCACTCTGTGCTTTGCCAGTGAATATGGAATAATTCAGTAGAACCAGATAAGGGATTCAGTGTCTTATGACAAGAGCTTACTACTCCTGCCCATTTTGTTGATGCCTTTGAGTTACTTGAGAGCAGCTCTGCTCACTTCTCTTTGGGTAATCTCTTTGTCCGACTCTTCAGTGAAGAAATTACTGCAGGCTGTATGTGCCTCACTGGAAGCCTTTCCTCACATTTCTGTTTTTTATACCAGTTTGTAGTGATTGTTTTAATTTGTTTTGTTTGGTTTGTTTTTCAGAGCCAACAAAAGCCCCTGCAGCTTCTCCAGCTACTAAAAAAGCAGCAGCACCAGGTAAAGGAGCAAAAGGTTCACTTTTCTCATATTTCTTGTACTTATTTTTTAACCAGTTTATTGCATCATAGCACCATCTGCTGGATTATAGAAAAGACACTGTTTTGGTTTTGTTGGATTTTGTTGTTGTTGTTGTTGTTTGTTTGTTTTTTGTCAGTTTGATCTAAATTATTGTGCTATTCCAGGCAAAGGGCTGTCTCCATGGCCTGTCCACTGTCCCTGCTTCTTCTTGCCTCTAGCAGAGTTCTTTTGTTGACCTGTGCTCTTTTTCCTCTTTCTTTTTTTTTTTTTTTTTTTTAAGAGACTGTTCTTTAACTTTCTTTCTCTAATTCCAACTTTTTCATTAATCTACTTCACACATTTATCAAATAAGAGAGTAGGGAGTGATACCTTACACTGGTAGAGGAGACTGGGAACTGGACAGGGGTCAATGCTAGCCAGTAACATTTTGATTGTCTCTATTGCAAAACGACTTTCAGACTTGAAATGCAGCTGATACAGACTGGGTTATCATAGAGCAGTTAACTGTGTGAAGCTGACCTAAGAAGTGCTTTTTCCTCAAAGATTCTCCCAGTCCCTGCCTTCTGTGCATGCTTTATGCCATGTTCTCTTGTGCTAGCACAACTGGATAAACAGTGTAAACCACATCATTGCCGTGGGCTAGTTAAAAAAATGTCTTAGAAATGTGTGTGTGGCACTGGGTATTCTGTCTGAATCATTTCACTTAGTCTGACTCAACAAACATTTATGTCCATGATAATTTCTTAAAGCAGCTTTGTTGCCAGGGCGTATCATATAGCTGGATTCTTAGATGTCTCGACACTACACTGCAGAAATAATTATGTTAGAACCATATGCTTATAATTAATTTATTCCACCTGCATTCATCCAATATTTGTGTTCTTTTTTGAAAAATGTTCCAATGAGTCTGTTTCTTGGCAAGAATGGCGATTGCAGCAATCTGCTTGTGACAAGGAAAAGAGGAAACACTGGCATGGCTTATTATGGAAAAATTAAATGGATTTGTCTCTTCTGATACAATTCTAAAAATCTAATCTTCCTTAAAAATGGGACAAAGCAGTAATTTTTTTGACTTTTACTTTATTTTTCCCATCCCCAGATGTAACTGTTCTCTGAAAATTAATTTATCCCTGGTATAAATCACCACAGCAAATATTAAATATGCTTGTTTGGCAACATTTTAACTAGACTGCTGCCTATTAGTACAGTAAATTAAATACATTATCCAATTTCATATTTCAATTTCTTCCACATATCTTATTACTTTGCAACCTGTACCCCAGAATGCCTAAAGCTGAAGGTTTATTCTTGTTAACAGAATGACAGCACAGACTGAGAGCACAGCTGGTCATCTTCAGTGCTTCTACACCACATATGTTCTTGATCTTAATATCACTGGTAAAGAAATCCCTTCCTAACACACTGTGCACTATTTTTAGCTGCTTTTTTTTTTTTTTTTTTTTTTTTTTCTAATAGAGAAAGAAGAGAAAATTACTGTGGAATTTTGAAGTTTATGAGAACTTCTCAGTCTAAAAACTGATGTGTGCTATGGGAACCCAACCTCAATGACTATCTGTTAATTGATATTCAAAGTGGACATTTTCAAATGTACTTATATATAACTGGAAAGATTTCCTCTCTGAAGCTGAGCTGGAAAGAGAACTTGACTTCAAAGAAAAGTGTAATGGTTTTGTAGAATCATTAAGTTTGGAAAAGTCCTCCAAGACCACTAGTCCAATCATCCCCACCATGCACTAAACCATGTCCTTCAGTGCCTCATCTACACATTTCTGGAACACCATCAGGGATGGTAACTCCACCACTTCCCTGGACAAGTGCTGTTATCCTACAGGGAGAAAAAGCAGAGCAAGTACAGGGCAGTGACAGGCAGGGATAGAAGTATGTGAAACATGCCCAAGAGACACAGGGAACTGTTTGGTAAGAACAGAGAGGTTGCTGGTTTTCCTGGTGGGCAGCAAGGAACTTCAAAACCATCAAGACCCATGTACTCCCTTAGCTAGAGTCAGGAGTCTGCATGTGCCCACCATGAAATACCCAACGTTACACACATTGCTGCAAATTCTCTTAGTGCCAGTGACTGCTTCTCCCTCATGATTTGCTTGGTTTAAAATCAAACCCAACTCTTTCCGCCATTATAAAAACTTAAGTCCTGATTGCAGCTAAGAATTTCCCTGGAATGGTCTTGCAATTTTTAATTTGGTTTCATAGTGTATTTAACAAATTTTGTACTTTCACGTAATTGCATAATTGTTTTTAATGCAATGTAATTTAATGTAATGTGTTTTTAATGCCTAATTAGTCCTGTCTTCCTCTTCACACACATTCAAAAAATCTTATTCATTACTCCCCTTAGGTTCATAATTTGAGCACCATTTGCCCCAGAAAATCGGTGAAATTTAATTGGTATTCAGAAAGAATAAAATCAGTATGACAGAGAGGACTCAGACAGGGCTGCATCCAGTTTCTCAAACTCACTCCATCAATTGTACTAGAATTATTATTATTTTATTATGCCTCTGGTTTCTTCACTATTGGTAAGAAGAAAGGAAAGAAGAAAAAAAAAAAAGAAAACAAACAAAAAAAAAAAAAACCAAAAAAAAAAGTATAGAATTCCTTTTGAACAGCAGAAGTTTTCTTTTGGTCCAGATTAGCACAATTGTTCCTCAATCTCACCTTAACTTTTGGGATATCTAAATATAACCTCTTCTCTGAATTGTTTGGTTTCTTTCTGGTCTTAAAGGCTATCTTTGCACAGTAGACAGTTTCGCACTAAACTGGAGAAGCTGGGACTTGATCCTCACCTATTTGTCCCAAAGAGTTTTCTCTGGTCTGTTAGTGAAGCTTAACAGCTGATTCTGCTCCTTGTCTGCAAGGAATGCATCATACTCTCAGCAGTAAATACCTTGCAGCTATTGTAGTCTGCCACTCAACCATTTCTTAATATTCACAAAAATCTACTGCGTGGATGTTGATAAATTCTACAAATTCTTCCAGCCTACTAAGATTTTCATTCCCACTCAAGTCTAAGAAGATATTGCAGACCAAAAGGTCTTATATTGTTCACTGGATCATGTAAGCTGGGTCATTATCCAACTCTTAATGGTATCGGAAAAATGAATTCTTGACTTATATCACAATGAGGGAAGAATTTTCCAATATTAGAAGATTTTACTTTACTACTTTGGATTGTCACATACTAGATTTATTTAAATGAAGCATGAAGTAGCTTATTTTACACTAAGCTTTCTAATCTGAAATCCAGTTTTTGTCCCTCCATTTTTAAAAACTTGAGTAAGTTACCTAGAATTGAGGATATTTTTTACTATTTTTTTCCTAGTTTTGCTAGGATTATGAGATACCTAGTCTCCTAGCCTGGCATACTACTGTTACATTTGAACTTTCCTTACAGAATGCTGCATTTCAGTATCAGAATAAAATAATTTCCTATACTTTTGCTCACACTATAGTTATGCTATACTAAAAGTATACTTAAAAATGCATCTTTGTTTCTTTGACTATTCCAAGATATTATTAAATCCCACAGTGCAGAAATATACTGTTGTAATGCTAACACTAGGATAGCATTACTTCAAGAACAAGGCAGGGGGAGCAAGTTAACTACAAAAAAAAAAAAAAAAAAAAAAAATGAAAAAAGAAATGATTTGGTACTTTAGTACATTAAAGTAGCAGTGATGGAAAGCATCAAAATTAAATGCTATTTAAATACAAATGAGAATTAAAAGGATTAGATGTCCACTTTTTTTTAATGGAAATTGGCATTTTAAGGGGGTTTGTTCTGTGGCTGGTAAGATTTCATAGCCCTGAATTTCTTTTATGATTAATTTCTCTTTCATAATGAATTGGACCCAATTTCAAAGCATTTATATCTTTCAGTCTCTCTTGAGTCATGTGTTCAAGCTGTGTTGAATCCAGTCTATCACATACACTGTATATACAATTACATTTTCAGATATTCATCTTTGGTAATTGGTATCTCCTTTATTTGGATAGAAAGGGAATAAATATGCCTCACCTTGCCCATTGAGGCCATAAGAAAAATAAAACTTTATTTTCAGAGAAGGGGTATAGTCAAAAGAGGTAAGGTGGACTAGAATTTTCTATAAAACTTATGATTATATTATATATATAATTACATTACATGTGGGGTTTATAATGTTTTTGAATTTTGAAGTACTATGTTAGTAAGGATAGAGAGTATAAATAATATCCTTCACCCTGAGCTTTCTTAGGTATGAATTTTTTATATCACAGAGGTCTACTACCGATATGTCTCTGCATCAACATGTTGCGGTGTAGTATCATAAGTACAAAACATGCTATTACCAGTGTTCAGCACTAGCTCATTCTGCAGTGCTACAAATAACATGATGAGTTTTCCCTGATATGGCAGCTTCTTGGAGATTTTTGTGTTTCAGAAATATTAGTTGCAGATTTTATTTCAGACATGCTCTAGACAGCTTCCAGCATTTTACTGGCTGTCAGAGCTGCACACTTCTAGCATCTTCTGTTGATGTCCTCCTGCATGATTCTGTCTCTTTAGATACCTCTTATAAGATTCATGACCTAGTTAAGTTAGTCATAGAAGCCTTTAAAAATATCTAACCACTTGTATGTCTTTCGACTCACACTTTGAGAACAAATACACAAAATCTTTCAGTCATTGCCTCCTTCTACCGTTTTCTTATTGGACAGTCAACACCAGTACTGAGCTCCAAGTCAGGCACTACTCTTACAGCTTCTGTTCTAAGTTCAGTATCTTTCACTTACATTTATTCCTGCAGGATCTTGGTGCATTACATTTTATAATCTAGTTGGGTTTTTTGTTGTTTTTTGTTTTTAATCAATTTACTAATCTAAACTGCATATCATGTTTACCTAGTGACAGGTAAAATCTTGAACTACAATTTATTGCAATTTTCTTTCTTTTCTGAAATATTCTTAAATTTTCAGTGGTTTACAGATCTTGAAGATATTGTCTTGTCAAAAGAAGATGCATTACGAACAAGTTGAAGCATGAGCAAAGAGTAAAGACTTAGAATTACCCAAATTATTGACACTCTCCAAACTATCCTGAGTCATTTTACTTTTTACGGTAAAGTGAGAAAAGGTTAGGCAAAATTGAATTACTTCTTGCTGTAGTCAAAGAGCATGCACACACCTGCTGCGGCTGATCTGTGGGTGCAATAACTGGTCCTCCTTTGAGAAGTTCATCTTGAATAATATAGAGATAATACCCTGGAAGTGCAGCTTGTTCAAATAGATGCAGTTCAGTGCAGGATTTTTCTAAATCTAATTCAGTGTTCCTGTAACTACTGGGGTTTGATTGGAAATACTTATGCCTGAACTGTTTAGTCATCTTAGCCTCAAAAGAATGGAGGTACACCTCAGATCCCTATTTAAAAGGAAAGACAGTTTAAGGTTTATCATAGGTAAAGATATACTGGCAGATGCTATCTTTCTGTCTGTAATTAAATAATCATATCATATTTTTAAACTATCCTTTTGCCAGCTGAGCGTCAAGTTGAAGGCCCATGCCAGAGCTCCTGAGACTAGAGTGACATTAATTTGTTCCATTTGTTCCTAAAATAAGTAGTACTACTGATGAGCATTGAGAGTTCTCAGTGTGAGAGATCTCCTCACAGTGTTTTGTTGTTGTTGTTGTTTTTGTGACGTGTATGTATTTCAGGGCTTAAGTGTGACGCACCAGTTTTGAACATAGGCAATTCCCTTGTCAGTACTGTAGGATTGGCCTAATTTTCTTATTAAGGATTTTGAATCAGGAAGATTTTTATTCCAAGGTGAAATAAGGCACTGTGGTCTATGACTACATCCAGACTATGTACTGTGGCTGTGCTACTTCTGGTGGGAAACTGCACACAAGACCTGCACCTTCCCATTGTCATGCAACAAAAGCTCTCAGTGTTGTTTTCTTAGGAGTGACCAAATCTACTCTTCATTTACATAAACATGCACTTTAGGAGTATTGACTTGAGCAGCCATATTTACATTTACATATGAGTCCTTGTGAGATGTTTTTCTCCAAGAGAAAATATTTGCCAGGTTGTCAGGACAAACACTTGAAATCTGTTCTCTTTTCATTTATTCCTTATGACAGTTCCTCTTCTCTTGATTATCACAACATTTGTAGAAACCAGTAGTACATTTCAGACTTGAGAGAGGAAAAGTATCTACCTCTCTTCCCAGAGACAGTTTCATCCTTAGGCTTCAGTATAACCATACTGATTTGGTGCAGATATAATGTGATTCTACATGAAAGGGCTCTGTGGGCTCCTGAGACATACTGAGAAATACTGAGACATTTCTCAGTAGTGATGTCTTCCCTCTTCAGTTATCACTTTCTGTTCATGAAGAAAATCTGGAAATTCAATAGATTGAACTGAAAACATTTACATTTTTTCTAGACCTCTTTTCTATTTCCTCTTTGTTGCAAAATGTTTTTTCCACATGGTAGGAGATTTACAATACAAAGGTAATGATACAGAAATCTGCAGAAAATAATCTTCCTTATCCGAAGAGTTGAAAAATGCTAATATAAGCAAGTGTGTGTGACATGATTTCACCAAAGGTAATTTCCAAGTGTGTTCTTATTCCAGAAAGAAATATATTAGTTCAGTTCATTATCTTTATAATCTGAACTGTATGATGGCAGTGAAATTGACAGTGGATTTCCCTACACTGATCCAGTCAGGGAAGCAGTAGTCAGATGTAGCAGAACAAATAATTCTGAGGAGCAATTTGAAAAATTTTGAGTGGTGTAGTGTGAAGCATTCTTGTGTGGATTATCTCCGATCTAAAAACATGATTCAGCTCATATTGCAATCTTTCCTTTCATTGAGAGAGTCTAAAGGAAACTTTTCTGCATCTGGCAGTGGTTTATGCTTACAGTACTCTAATTGAAAGGATATCTTGAAGAGCTTTATTACTCTATTTTATTTGGTTTTAGTTAGCCAACAAGCTATAAAGAACTGAGAGGGGAAATGACAGGCACATAGCCTATAAAGCAAAGATTACATGACTGTAACACCAGCCTAACTTTTTGCTCTGAGGATTTAAGTATTCTAGACACTACACAGAATATGACAACAGTAGGCTTTAACTAGATTCATTAAAATACTTGTGGCAAAACTAAACAGTACAGAAACCACCTTTTTTTTGCAGCTACAGAACACAATCAAAATCAAATTGGTTTTTGATGTTACATATACCCGAGAATAAGAAAAGCACTTGAAATGTTATTTATGTAAACTTTTTCCTAATCTGTGTGCATCCACAATAGAATATTTTTAAAAAACCTTCTTGAACGTATCTGGATTAGAGCATAACATACACACATGTGCACACATAGATATACAAACCAGAATAGAATGTCAATTCTTATCTCCTGGGAGATGGTAGAGGGCCACCATTTCTGACTGTCCACCCTGCTACTGAAGATTAAGGTATACCACAGCAAATGTGCCAGTCTGGATGCTTTTCAGGACTGTTGACACTTTTTAGGAAAGAATCTAGGGAAAATTAAGAATGCAAGATCAGTTTCTTTGCTGTCTTCCACCTGCTCCTGGGATGTCCAGGAATGTACTACCAGTAATGAACAAAAAATGCCCATATGTGGTTTAAAGAGCAGTTTATACATAACTTTGCCATTTTTTCATAAAAGGGAAAAGCCATTTCTCGAAATCTACAGAGTTTACTAAGATGATAAAATACCAAACTAAATCAAATCTCTATTTCATGCATGTTAGAAAAATAATATACTACTTGCTGAAATTTCCAAAAATGAAAACATTTTGTAAATTTCTTTACAAAAAAGTACAAAAAAACTTTATAGATAAAAGTAATGACAAATATCATGGCTAATGCATAACGTGCTTCGAGTTGACAGTATCATTAGTTAGCATCATACTAACTAGCTGCTATCAAAATAAATAAATAAAATTGAAACCAAGTAATAATAATATGAAGCCAAAAAGAAAAGATTTAGATGTGAAGTTTATGGTTCATGCAATTAAATGTTTCATTTCATTCCAGTATAATACCAGGGGAAGTCGCACTTAAAATATCATATCCCCTATTTCACAGAAGTGCTGCTTGACATGCAGTATTGCTACTTATTGACTTTTTCTTTTCTAATGTACTTTGTGATAATGTGCTTCTTTTCAAGTGCTTTTGGTAGTAACACTATTATAAAAAAGCTCTCCTGAACTTCCTTGATATTTACAGTTTGAAGAACAGGAAACAAAGCTAAACTGAAAAATGTTATATTTTGCAAAAACACTTGCCAAGGTTTGCTAATGTCATATTGTTCTCTGATTTTGTAAGATCTGACAGCCAGAGGGAAAAATAATTGCCTCCATATCACTAAAGTAGAAGTACATTACTTTCAGTTTTCAAGAAGAACTCCAAAGCAAAAGAAAAACTGAAAACCCAACAAAACCAACCAAAACTCTTCTTTCACAGAATGAGTCCTAAAATACCTGAATGGAATTGGATACTCCAAAGAGTGCTTGGGCTGCACAAAAAAAAGGCCACAGTTGTTGTTAAGATTATGCTTACTGAGTCAGCCAAACCAATGAGTTCCAAACTTCTGTCCTCTCACTTTTTGCTTCTTCTCCTCCTTGGCTTTTACTAGGATTGCCACCTAAGCTAGGACACCATGAGAGAAACATAAGATTTATCCAGATAATGAACTACTTAGTGCCAACCTATTCTCTCTGCACCATGTATTCATATTGCTGGAAAATTTGTATTTGCAGCTTGTTGCTTGGCCACAGCAACCCAAAGCACGAACTTTTCCATTGACTCTCATGTCATATATTACAATGTGTCAGTAAAGTACCAAAGATAATTTGATATAAAGCTCATTATGTAATAAATACATTCAAGTGTGCCTTATGTAACAATATAGAAGCTGGGTCCCTGATTTCAGGCAACTGGTCTTTGTGCTTTGAAGTACAGATTTTGACTGATCAAACTTGCTTATGAAATTGTCATGACATTACATCATCAGTAAAGTTTTTGGTAAAAGGACAAAAAATGAAACTCTTCTGTGTTTATTTTTTGTTGCTGTTTGTGTTGTTTTGTTTGTGGGTTTTTTTGTGTTTTTTTTTTGTTTTGTTTTGTTTTTTGTTACATCTCAAAACAAACCTTTATCTAGCGGCTATATTTTGCTTTAATATATATATATGCTGGCTTTTCAGATAGGTTTAAAAACAGAATAGAAATGAATATTTGTTTGCAGATTGAACATGCTTTACATGATACAAATATACTGTGAGTAGGAGTGCGTAGTAGTGACACATTGCATTTAAAAACTTAATGGTTGTATTTTTTAATAATTGGTATAAGCCTGCCTTTAAAAATACCAATTATTTTCATAGCTCTACATGATGTTTATTTCTTTTAGATGTCCACTTTACTTTTAATATTAATATCAAAAATCAATATTGCATTAATATTGGACATGAATTAATATTGAATGTAAATTCAATTTATACTAATATGTTATTGGTTAAAATATTTTATTTCCTATTGAAATTATTTCTTACTTCTTCCATTGAAGGATAAGTCATATTTAAGGATAGGCTTTATTTTATTGAGGTACAGCATAGTCACTTTGCATATGGAACTTTATACCTTGATTCTAGAGTTAAAGTTGAATATTAAGGCACTACTATTCCTTGACCTCATACTACAGCATTAATACAAATAACTCACGTAATAAACATGGAGAAAATGTAGCATAGGTAGATGTTTGTATTTAATACAAACTGCTGTTGTTCTTTCCATTAGTCAGCTCAAATATTTTAAATGTAGATACTTCTCCTGTGTAGATCAAATGCTGAACACACCAAAACTTTTACATATGCTATTTAAAAGAATTCGCAGGCACCATATGCCAATTTTGAAAGCTGAGGGTTTTTTTGTTTGTTTTCTTATTATAAACATTAGTCTTGACTGGTAGATAATGTTGAGTTCCTGAGAGGCAAGCTCAGTAATCTCCTCCCTCTTCCCTCTGGTTGGCTGTGTACTCCTTCTCTGAAGGAATTTGGATGCGAATCCTGATCAAAAGAGCCTTTACAGAAAATGCTGTTAAAAATGTGTCAATCCCAGATGTAGTTTGCCTCAGGGTACAAGATTTAGGTGGATGAAGTTTTTTCAGCTGCATATCCCACCTTACTTTGGTGATTAAGGCTGGACTATGGCTGAAAAGCTGCAGTTGCTGGATGAGATCATAGAATCACATTCTCCATTCCCTATGACAAGAAGCAAGTAGCATATCACAGTTGCCCACAGAGGCACATATGGCAGGTTCACAGGCCACCATGAGGTAAACCTGCGTATATTTTAACTCTCACTGCTGCTAGGATTCCCTTTAGCACCTTACAATATGAGTTAAATTCTTTGATGTCCAATATTAGCAGCTAAACTGATCCCATTTGCATAGCATGAAAACCACCAGGGATAAAGAAATAAAGAATGATAACTATAAAGATTTCATTTTCATGTACCAAAAGACAGAGAAAGGCTCATCTAACCCAAGAGAACAGAAGTCGCTGATAACATGAAAATTACTGTCCAAAGAAAATGAAAATATACTTGTATATTTTTTCTTTTTCAGAACACAAGAAAGAAAAATCTGTGGAAACTGGTGAATATTCTCATTTTTTTTTCATCTTACTTTCCAACAGTCTTACTGTTTGAATATAATTCCTGCTATAAGTAAGTATTTGTTTCATGTTTGTTTTAACAGCCAGAACAGCGAAGAAAGACCTAAAAGCGCATGGTAAGACCTGTGAAAAACAATAAGCTTTAGAGTCACATTTATTTGCTTTGATTTTAAGTTCAGACAGGATTAGTTAAAGGGACAACAGAAGTGAAGCCAGTGATTATGATCCGTTGATTTATTTGAATCTACTTGGGCAAGTGACAGACACTGGAGCAGCCATGCAGACATTTGGCCTTCTGAAACTGAGATCTTATCAAATGTAGCTGAGAAGAATAATGAGGGTGAGATTGTTTTATTTCATCTTTTTATAGACTTTTGATATTTTCAGGGAGGAATGGACCCTGCTTGAAGATCAGAGCAAACCTGTAGAGAACAAAACACAGAATAAGAGTTTCAGTATTTGGAGGGGAAGAAAGAAGTAGGCTTTGTTCTAGTATTATTTCAATCATCTACACATTTTATTGCTGTAGCTAGGTGCTCTTATTCCTGACAGCATTTTACTTCTCCATTTTAACTAAATTGGGAATAACCTAAAGATTTTCAACTCTTTTTACTGCCAAGTTTGATGACTAATTCATCTAATGATACTATTTTATCACATACAACTCCTGAGCAAAAATTACCTACAGTAGACAGTCAAACTATAGGGGAAAAAAAAACTTTGCTATAGCAGAAAAACCTGTCACAGTTCTTCAAAATGAAGGTATCAATAATGGGAAAGGAAAGTGTGGTTGTTCAATTAATTTGGATTTAGGTACTTTAACTATGAAGAATAATAAGCAGATGAAACTGAAAGATACGTTCAAGCAATACTTTGGAAAATTGGTTGCCACCTGTATGAATATTAAAATGGTTCTTTTTCCTAAACTGTGCCTAAAGCTTTCAAGAGCTTGAAGGAAAATGGTCTTAACTTCCCCAAATAACTGAAATAACTAAAAGGAGACTTCTGTTGCATATTCTCCACCCATGTTTCATCCTAAAATGTATTTTTCCCCCTTCTCTTGTTACCTGAAAATGGTGAAGCTGTGAAACCTTGTCATATACTTTACCTATTGACCTTGATTTCTGTTGCTTTTAAGCTGCAGGTTTATTAGTCAGCTGCCATCAGACTATCCAAACAAGTAACATATGTGTGTCTCAGTTCTCCCCTGAATAAAAACTAATAAGTGAGCTACTAGGCTGTTCTGTGTAAATGGGTAGCAGATTGAGCAGACGATGAATATATTAGGATATCCTGTTCTATTCTGTAAGTCTGATCATAAGAGGATTTTATGTAATTGTACAATGTATTCCCTGTAATTATTATTATTTTTTATTTAACAGCATCTGTAGAAACTATGAAGTCAAAAAGTGAGTAAATTTTTTCGGTTTAGGAACTGAAATGGAAAAGTACTGGTGTTAACTCTGTTCTTAATGAGAAAGCCTCTTGTGACAAAGATGCTGGCAGGTGTAAAAGAAAGTGGACCTTTTAAATGTTAATGGCTCCTTCCTTGCAACACCTCAAAGTCTCCTGAAAAACAGGTTTCTTTTTCTCAAATTGTCAATGGACTTGCAAACTCTAGTTCTAAAAATCTTTCAAATTCTTTTTTTGACCTTAACTGAGACCACAAGGTTTTTGTGAGAGAAATAAAGGATAAATAATTAGTCTCCTCTGAATCCTAATACAGGATTTTTCTTTTCATCTGTCCAGCTGTGGCTCAAAACCAGTGATGGATTAGGTGTTTTCTTTACTGAGTGTAGGAGGTTTTAAAGAGAAGTTCAGTGTTTGCCTTATTTTCATCTGAGAACTGTCAACAGGAGAAGGTGGGAGATACGGAGCTAATATGGTGGCATCAGATTCTTCCCCACCATCTGTTCCTTCCCTGAAGGCACAGAGCACTTGGATTGGTCAGAAGCCTTAGGGGCTTAAATTCAAACTGAATATTTGCATCTGACTTTTTACATACATAAAAGGATTTAGCCCCAAATTGTCTTCAGGAATGTTACCGCTGTCACATATATCTTAAGAACAAGTGAAAAAAGTGATGATATTACAAACTGCAAAAGCACTTCATCCTGAATCCCTGCACTACTGTGTTTATTCCTATTTAAAGACCACCTTCCTTTACAAACATTCCTCTTGAAACAACAATGCTATTTTATTAACTGCTCAGAACTTGTGATCCATGGCTTCTAAAGCTGTCTGCCACAAGTCAAACCAGAGAAATGCAAATTATCATTTTTTAATACCCCGCTGTCACTCAAGTATCTTCTTTGAGAGTTTATCTCAGAGGCGTCAGTGGAAGTCAGTAGAGTGCTCTTCTCTAATGTGAGGAAGGGGTGCAGAATCACTTGGAGATTAATGTAAGCAAATTAAAGCTGATGCAGCATTCTCTTTATTGGATGTTTTTAAGCTCTCTTCTTCATGGACTATGTTCATAATGCTGTCATTGCCATGAAGTTAATTTTATTGAGCAAAACAAAAAACAGACTAATTTAAACTTTAATTTGTTCTGCTTTTTCTCCCACCAAACAAAACAGAAAACCTAAAGGAAGGTGAAAAAAAGAGCATGTTGTGTGAAGCTTTTACATTTTTAGCAAGTTCTAAACTGCAAAAGCAGAAAATAAAAGTAGTCTCGATTCTCTAGGTGCCTGAATAAAGCTTTCCACTACTGCTTGAAGACTCTAAGGAAATCTTTTTAATACATTTTATTTCTTCTATAACATTCTATGCCAACATTTCCAAACTGTGAACTCATTCCTGCCAAACCTTTATCCATTAGAATCTGAAAAATGTGAAGAATTTTTCTTGCAGAATTGAGTCCATTTCTGCAAACTTGAAGTTTCTTTCACCACTACTGGGAAATGTTGTCATAGGCCTTTTGTACATCTTGTTCCAACTGACTATATTTACATTTTATTAAGAGTTGTTTTCTTTATGTCATTTGTGATGGTTACATCCAGAATTAGTGGGGTCTATGAAACAAGAGTCTTTACCTCTGTACCTGGTTCCCCAAGTTTGTCTGCCAAATAGTGTATTTCATATTTCTTTAGATAAGAGACAAGCACTTGCAAATGCAGTCTGTCTTTATCTTCTCCCCAGCATTTTGAAGGATGGAAAAGAACGCTAACATATGAGTTCTAGAATTAAGACACACTCCTCTTATACAGAGTTTGCTAAGGATAAATGAAAACTGTGTGCTTTGATTATGACTGACAGGAACCATTTTGCTTTTTTCTGCTGTCAGAAGAATAGTCTTACAACCAAAAATTTTGGTTTCGGCCATCTCAGTTTAATCATGGGATCAGCCTAATATTGAACCTTGAATTCTCCCATATTTAAGTAAATAACAGCAGTCACCAATCAACATTAAAGAGAAACAGCTGATTTTAGTTCTGGAATAATTGTTAATTTCTGAAAAATTACTTACTAACAAATCATTTATGTCTATGTTGCAAATTTTGAAACTCAAACATGCCTTGAACTCTAGGGGAAAAAAAGCAATATATGTTTTTTAAATACAGAATAGAACAGCTGTTCTTCCTACTTTTACTAAGAATAATGTAAAAATGCTGTTGTTTTCTTCTAGATCTATTCTTTTACAATGATAGACAAATTTTAGCAGTCTTTAGCAGCGATACTTTTCATCAAATCTGAACAAGCTTTTCAGTCTGCTTTTGTTTTGTCTTTTACTGCTTCTCTTTATTTCCTTGTTTTCCTTTTTTGAACAACTCAGAAAACTTTCCCCTATTCTAATACAAATAAGACAAAATCTTATGCAGAGTCTCATTCCAAACAGTGATTCTGTGTGTTTAGGCTTTCTATTTATGAAGACCATTAAAGTGACGCTAATTACCTTGAGACTAAAAGACCTCTCAACATCTCCAAAGCAGTGTCACCTCCTTCTCAAAAAGCTGAGATGATAAAGCAGTGTCCTATTTGTCCTTCCAAACAGTGCTCTGCTATGTCTAAATAATGCTACCTGCCAGTTCCCAACAGCTATTAAAGTGCTGATCTATCTCAGCAATTTTTTTACAAACTTTCAGAGAAGCACTGCAACATTGCTGAATGCACTGGTAGCCAGAATAGTATTGGTAGTAATAGCTAGTTATTTTTATATATTAGCCTCAATACTGCTCAAGAGTGGCTGGTTCCCTCATTGTAACTGTACTTTGTCTACCTTGCCACACAATTTTGATGATTGTAAATACCAGTTCATCTCAGAAGATTGTATTGATCTTCAGTATCCAGAAGCTACTTTCAATTTTTATTCTATTAGTATTCTTGTTTTAAGACATTGAACAAAATCAAACTGCTTTAGATTAGCTAACAGGATAAACAAAAATTAATTTTAGAGTAGCTGAGCAAAAATGCATTTTGGAAAGTATGTGAATTTATTTCCTAGCACCTGTTTCCATATGTTTTTTAAAACATATATTAAACTTATTTCTCAATATTTGACTATTTCAGCATGATTTTTAAAGCTTTATGCTCACAGTGGCAAGACTCAATGCCCACATTTACCTGGACAAGTAGGCAGAATCACTGAATTTAATTTATGTCAGGAATCTATTGCCGATTTATTACAAGGCCTAAGTAACATGGATGCTAATAGCAGAGATCTACAATAAGTATCAAAATATTTTGCTCCTCTTTTCTGTATGACACGAACATGAAGTTAGATACTTGAGAAGGAATTGAGGCTCTATGTTTTTTATGGATACAGTCAGTCATCCCTTCAGCTTTGAATTAACTTTCAGGCAAACTTCAATAAAACATGCTAACTGATGTAACTGAGGTGCAGAGGTACAGTATTTCACTGTTTATATGGAACTTGCCTTCAAACACACACTTGCACCACAGCACCTGCAATAAGCAAGAACAAGTGTCAGGAAATGATTGATACATGAGAGCTGGTCCATCCTATTCAATCTTAAGTAATTCATCTGTCCACACCTGATATTTCAGTGAATCTCTGAAAAGAGTTCCTAACGGGAACAGAAGATCCTTCTTCTGGCCTTCTGTCCACTTGCAGGCACTGCAGACTGCCCATAGCTGAGCAGGCTTTCTTGGACCCAGCAGCTTGACAAGGCTTCCATGCTGCTGGGCTACAAGCTTGGACCCAGGGTGGCCACCAGGGCATCCCTGAAAAAGTAGTGAGCATGTCTGGAAGCATTTTTAATTCAGTGAATTGCTTGTCATAAATAACAATAACAGAACGTGACCTCACTATGTACCTTGGCTCTAAAATTCACACGTAATTTACTACCACTGAAACATTCCTGTACTTGTCAGGTTAGAATGCTAACAAGCTGAGTGGATGTTCTGTGCTGATAACACTATAGCTGCAAAGATTTTTCAGTGCTTAAGATACTGATCATTTGAAGTAAATTAATTTTCCAATGTACAACTTGCCATGTATGCTGATTGCTTACTCTTTACAGCTCTTCTAAACTAGGCAATAACAGTGAAGCACATTTTCTGAATGCCACCTTTTCATCTATTGCACCCTGTAGGAGGATACCTTTTCAAACTAAAAGCAGCTATTTTCACTCTGCGTGATGGCTATAAATTACAACTATAAAAGCTCAACTTTACATATGTGAGATGATGGTAGTCATTTACAGCTAAACAAGCATGTTTACATATTTGCAAGATTTAATCCTGAATAATTAAATTAGATGAACCAAAATATATGTTGCTCTACATAGATTGAGAAATCTACAGGAGGTCCTGTACATTGCCAAACTTTCCATACAGAGTGTAAGAGATTATAAAGCACTGAGTAAGCTTCCCAGGAGAATTAAGTCTGAAGAGATTTTTTCTTGAGCCTTCTCCTGTTAGATCATGTTAGACCCCTGTTAGAGGGTGGTGACACACTGGAACAGGTTGCCCAATGAGGTTGTGGATGCCCCATCCCTGGAGGCATTCAAGGCCAGGCTGGATGTGGCTCTGAGCAGCCTGGTCTGGTGGTTGCCGACCCTGCACATAGCAGGGGGATTGATCATTGTGGTCCTTTTCAATCCAGACCATTCTATGATTCTATGATTTAATCCTTAGCATGGAACTAAAAACAAGTAGCCTCTGTCCCCTATCTCTCAATCTGTGCAAAACAGTTTGGGAAGTGTGCAAGCTAAAGCTTGGTCATAGTTGTTTGAATATGTTCAGGCATCCTGATCTTATTTGTTACTGCTGCTTCCCTATAGTATCTGTAGAGAACCAACAGCCAGGCTGCACAAGTGATCTGATTTTCTTCTCTCATGCTCAGAAACTGCAGAATTCACAAGGACTAATTTAGGTGTCTACATCACATAGTCTGACTGTGAACCCTTCTCAGTAAGATACAATAAGATGTAAGGCTAAATACGTGCTTGAAAATGAGAACACATGGAAATAGCTTGCTGTGTCAGGGATGCAGGCTGGAATTTTCTGCTGGTGCAGAAACAACCATACTTGCATGGAGAAGCCCCACATGGCTGTGCAAAGCTTTGCTTTGCTGTTTCCTCAGTTAAGATGATACACACAGCAGTGTAGTCTCTTTTCCAGGAAAAAAAAAAAAAAAAAAAAAAAAAAAAAAGTTGTAAAATCCTTTTTTAAAAGAAATTCCCTGTTTGCTTTTCCTCTATTTTTTTTTTTTTAAATAGGCCAAAAATATTTTTAATGTAGTCATATATCAGAAACAAAGAGATCTCATGGTTGCAAATCTCTGAAATATTCATTTGTTTCAAAGTAATCTGTAGGCATTTAAGAAAAGCTTTGTCTGTTGGAGTAATGCTTCTGACCAGAAATGTTATTTACACCTTATCTTTGCTTTGCAGCAGTACATGAAAAGAAGGAAGTAAAAGCAACAAAGGCAGCAGAGAAAGGTAAAAAGAAAACAAAGCATGTTGGCATTGTCTCTCTTTGAAAGGCAGCTGCACAGAAACAGAAACCTCAGATTCAGACTGCTGGATGACAGCAACCTTTAAATCTGTTGCTCTGAAAGGCTTAAGAGGCTTTTGATAGCAGAACTTACAGATGTTTGTAGCAAGAACCTTGGGGTGGGGTATGATTTGTATGGATGAGGTATGAATTGTAAGGTCTGGGAGTAAAAACAACAGAAGAGAGGATACAAGAACCATAAGTGTTGATGGAATGTTTTTCAGCTGGTACATCTATGTACAGTTTCCCAGGTCACCCAGAGCAGAAAAAAACATGGAATGGTCAACACTAAGACTAATGCAAATCTCCGTCCACCACCACCAAGATGGTAGTGAAAATATAAAGAAAAAGGTTGGAATCTTAAAGCATCTAGATGAAGAAACCAAGGACAGTGATAAAATAATGCAGAGGTCAAACAGATTAGAAAGGAAAAAGATCACAGTCAATGTCAGCTTCTGAAGTGCAGAAGGCACAGAGGATATCAACATGAAGCTGCCAAACTTCAAAAAATGCATGAGATATGCTTGGTGTTTGACAGCTGGCAGTGCTTGTCCTCTGCAAGGGCTCCCAGCCCAATTACCTGAATACTGAGATCTCATTGCTTAAATGTTGGACTGACTACTTGGTCACAGACTTCTTGGCACTAAATATGTTCGTAAGGGAGCGAGCAAGTCCTCTCCTATCAGGACTCCCATTTCTCCATTATATACAATTGTATTTATTATTGTTGTACATTTTCAGTATTATATCCTTGCTTCTAGTGTGCTTTTTTTAAAAAAAAAAAAAAATTCTCTGTATTTTATGGCAAAAAGCAGAGCAGTAAAACTAATGATAGACCTAAAGCGTGTAAGACGTGGCTTCCTTTATATGATACATACCCTAATCTATACTGTTTTGCTGCTAACTGCCTACCAAGGTGATTTATGTATTTACTCATTCTCCAATTGCCCATTAAGGCCCTAATGATGAACTTGGCATTTTCATTCATACTGGAGTCTTTCTAAAACTTGCAAGTGACCTTTAGAATAATGTAAAGGGAATTATTACAGCTGTAACTTTCGTCAATGGAGCTATTGTTCCTTTCTCTAGTTTTTCAGCTTCAGCTTTACTCAGCATTATTCAAGATAGTGTGGGCATCCTGCAGCAGCTGTCAACTGCTTGTTAGTTGTCATGGAAAATGTTATAATTAGTTAGGCCTTAGCCTAGATTTAATTCATTGTTACTCTGGGTATTGCCATGCTATTTTCTGTTTTCTAATTTTCTAATTTCTGCACAAGTGCTATCTGCACTGCCTTCCTTCTATTTGACCATCTCATACAACAAAGTGGTGTTTGCTGAAAGATTTGTCTCTTCTACAATATACCATCAGTAGATGGGATGTTATCTTCAAAATAATGTTATCTGTGCTATACAGAGCACAGATGGAGCAGTAAAAACCATAGTTTTACCTGGTTGGCATTGAGCTGGGATTTTTAAATCATTGGTTTTGATTCCTGAGATGCTCAGAACTGGGCCAAAGTATTTTTTCCACCTGCAATCAGCAGGAGAAATTCTATCTCCCCGTGCCCATGACCACCTAGATTTTGCAAGTCAAAGGGATAAGAACAACATAAAATATCTATCTCAACTACTTCTGCAGCTACTTCCATCTACTGGCAGGCAGCTCTGTTCCTCTGCAGTGTACAAGTGAACATGTACACTTTCAGATAGTTACTGCTTCTGCTTCTCATTTCTGTATCCTGTGTGTACTGCCAATATGTTGCTCATTCCAAGGCAAATAAGTCAGAAGCACTTTTCAGATGATTTTTTGAATATTAACACTTCTGTATTTCTAACGGAACTGTAAAAATATATGGTGATGGAAGCAGCTCTCAGTTGTGTTTTGACTAAAGAGAAATCTACACTTAATTAACAGGTCATAGTAGTCTAAAAGATCTGAGGATAAGTGAAGACTCCTTTTCTTTATGAGGAAAAGTTGAATTTGTGAAAAAATAATATTTAAATTGAAGGAATTTTGAGATTAGATTAGAAATGAGATTGAGATCTCATCTCTTAGATTGAGAAATGAAATCTTATTGTGCTAGCTATTGTACACAAGGATACATGTTAACAAGCAGAGGGAGCTGGTTAAAATTAGAATTTGTGATATAAGAAAAATACGAAATATAAAGAGGCTTCCAGCAGCGCTAGTGTGAATAGCTCTATTTGTGTAGCAAATAGAAAAAAAAAAAAAGTCAGGAAGTAGCTTGATAAAATGAGGAAAAGGCAAAAATATTTTCTCATGTTACCCACTAGAATTAAGAAAGGGTATATGAGAGGTTATAAGAAAGCTAGCATCACTTAAAACAGGCTATTATGAGATGGACATTTTTATGCTTCGGTTTCATGTCTGCGTGGTACTAGATGAGAACAATGAAATTTTTTCATACATGCTGCCAAGCAACAATAGAGTCAAAATCACTTTCAAGCTGTATTTAAGTATATAGGAACAATATTTCTTTGAATACATTTTCAATAGCTGCTTGAATTAAAAATATTTTCCTACATGAATATGTATTATAATAATTCTTTTTTATTTTATCTTTTCACCTTTTCTTTCCTTCTTTTTCTCTTTCCTCAGATAAAGCAAAGATGAAACATGCAAGTAAGCAAAATATTTAGATATTACTTCTTCCTGTAATGGATAAATCAATGTTTTATCTATAAGTGGAAAATAATGTGTATAAAAAAATGCTGCTATTACTGAGAATTGGACAAGATTGTGGTAGATAAACTAGAGCTGACACAGCAAAGATGATATTTGTAACAGAATCACAGAATCTCAGAATTGCAGGGGTTTAAAGGGACCTCAAGAGATCATCAAGTCCAAGCCCCCTGTCAAAGCAGGTACCCTAGAATAGGTCACAAAGGTAGGTTCAGACTAGTAATAATGGATATGTGAAGACATGTGAGTCTATTTAAGCCAAAGTTTCATCCCATAACATTGTATTCTTCAGTGACAAAAGGAAGAGACTTTTGCTATGCACTTATGATAAACCTATTTGCAAAGTGTACAAATATATTTTTTTTCCACAACAAATTCTTGTTTCCAAGTCTGTTAAACTCACTACAGATCTCTCCAAACCTGTTGTGCACTCTATAGGTTTCAACTATGCTTTCTGATCTCAATATATGTTTAGCACTGGAAATCAGTACAAAGCAAAGCTCTTGTGGAACTTGTGCTGCAAGTTATGCCAGACTCTGACAGATTCATGGAAATATAGAATTGCTTGATTTGGAATGGACACTTAAAGGCCATCTAGTCTAACTCCTCTGCAATGAACAGGGACACCTACAGCTAGACCATGTTGCTCAGAACCATGTCCAGTCTTTTTTTTTTACAACAGCTTAGGTAACTCTTATTAACAATGGACATGCTGTAAATTATTACCCTGGAAAGGCTCCTGAACACAAGAGGTTTTATACTGTGCATTAAATAATTTAATTCCATATTGACAAAGTAGCGTACTATTTATCAGTGTTTTTTGGATTAATCAGAAATTATTTTTTAGAAAAGAAGTAATAATGAGAGAGTGAAGCAAGAGAGGAAACGTCTGTGTCTTCCAAACTCCTCTCATTGTGGAGTGCTGTAATGAATAAGGAAATTTGGAATTTTTCAGTAACTCATGAGCACAGAAGAGAGTATTTTTCAGCCTTCTCAATGATTCTTTTTTTTTCTATTAACATTGGCAATTGGCATTAGCTTACTATTTAAATACTAATGTTGCTTAGGTTTTTGAAAGGGCTTATTAGAGTTACTTAGTTCTCCTATGTATGTTCCATGGATATCCGAAGTGAATTGTCTTCTAAATTTGTAAATTAATGACTGAATCATAAAATCCTGAGAAGCAGGTAGAAGCAGGAGAGCACAGGCAGATAGTGAAGCAGATGTGATGAGGATGGAAAAAGACAGCTTTATTACAGTGAAATTTCATTTTGCTTTTTTTTTTTTTACATTGTTTTACAAATTCCTCTCCCAAATCTCTTTTCAAAATTGTACAGTCTAATTGTATGGCCATTTTAGAGGCATAGCTTAGAAGGTGAAGAAGAATTAAACATTTAACCCTTGAGGCCAGCCACTCCAGAAAATATGTTTTAATGTCAAAAGTAAATGTTATTTTTTCACCTATTTACTTCTGTCGTATTAAATAATATGTTTAAATAAATAAATAAATAATATATTTAAATAAGCATAAATAAAGTTATATTACGGCTGAATTCTTTTGATGTAGATTCCCCATAAACTCATCTTGTCTTACATGGATCCCAGTAGTAAATTATGAACAAGAAACAGTATTAATAATGATAAATTGCTATTGGATACGTTAAATGCTTTCATTACAAAGGTGCCAATTTGTGAACTGTGTGTGCTTTCAGGCAGTAAACAATCATCACAACCACCCACTGCAGCTGCTGCAAGTTCTGTCAGATCTGTCTACTAGACACAATGTAGTTTCCTTCTAACAAGGAATCTTATCCCATTTTGAGAAACCAAGGGGACCTTCTTACAAAGCTCTTCAAGATTTTCTGGCACTGAGTTGCTGCTGAGTTTCTTGGTTGCGATAAAGTTTTACTTCATATATGATGAATGACATTGTGTTTCTTTTCCAGAAAATGCCACTTAATTAATGCTTCTCAGATAATATATTTAAACCCCTGAAATCATTAGAGAGTTAAAACACTCAGCATGAGGAAATTCAAAATCCAAGTCTCTGTTTTTTTCTGACTAATTTGTTTGGAACAGATTCATCTGTCCTCCTGATTTTGGAAAAGAGGGGAAGGTTAGGAGACATTTCATCAGACCAGAATCATAATCTCTTGTTTTATCCAAAACAAAACTATTGCTTATTTCCTGCTGGTCAGGTAACTATCCCTCATCATCCAGTTTCCATTAAGGATGATGGCACATAGCCATCTTCACTACTCATTGGGAGGCAGAATAAAAATACCTCTTTGACCTATTTCACTATTGTGCTGCTCTCCCTTTTGGCATGCATCTGACACTCATGAAAAAACAGTTTCAATAAGGAGATCCTTGGACCTGCCCAACATGAATGGAAAATCCCAGATGAGGGAAGTAGACTGGAACCACTTCTCATAAGTCAAAATCGTCAAAGGGTGATTTTTGCCTTCTCTACTTAAGGAAGTTGACATAATATACTTATCCCACAATAAGTAAAAGTTTACACATTGATAGACATCATAATTAAATCAGTAGAAGACATTTTGTGACCTGCACTTGGTGAACAGAAAAGGGAGAATTTTGTACAACTTTCCCAGTCACTGCTTGACACTGTTTGTTCCAGTACATAGTTGTAGTCTCTCATATGATATACATTCTCTGAAGCTTAAGTCTTCTAGTTTCACTCCATTATTGCTTCTGACTGTCACTTTGTTGGTGTACAAATACATTTTTTTACAGATCCTGGAAAAGAGAAAGAATTGAAATATTCAGCTGCTATCAAGGATAAAGGTAATGTCATAGGACATAATTGTAGAAAACCTAAGGATATATTCACATCAAGAAAATATCTTGCAATGAATTGGGCATTTTGTTTTTATCTTACATCTTAGAAAGGAATTTATAAGTGTAATAATAGTTCAGTAAATTTGTAATAAAATTTTATTAGTATTATCAGCAGTGCAGATAGATCTTCACTAACGTGAAACATCTTAAAAAAAAACAACGTAGAAGTCCAAACTCAGAATTTAAGAACACTTGATAGCATTTTCTATTACATGCTGCAGAGTGAAATAAGTGATTTTTCAGTGATATTTTTTCTTATATCAAAATTAAGAATTTTTCATTTCTTCACTTTGTGAGCATGCACAAAGTGCACATAGTGTTTTGTACTGCACATTAAATTGGTATCATGGCTCAGTTAGAAACCACCAATTATTCAATCAATCGTTATCCCAGAGGTATTAGATGTTAACCTTTTATCACTCTAGCTTGAAGATTAATAAATTATTTTTACAGAACATGGCAAAGAAAAGGAAGGAAAGAATCCTACAGCTCTAAAAGATAAAGGTAAGGATGCACAAAAGAATATAATACTTATTTTAAAACCACACAATGTAGAATGAATATATTCATTTAAAAATAATCATTGGAAATTTAATCTTTTAGAAATCTTATCCAATCAATATTTAATTGGTTAAAATTACATAAAGGATTTACAGCAAAAAAAGACCAAAAAACCATAAATAGAACAATCAATGTTCAGGAGACTCAAAATTAATTAAATATCACAAAGACTTTCTCAGTTATAGTTAAGATTTTTCCTAAAAACCTTCTTTTCTGAACAATAGAAAATGTATGAGGGCTCAGAAAGTAATGGCAGCAGAGGGGCAGACTGACAAAATGGCATCTGACATGGAAGTGCATATGAAGAAATGGTGTCTCATTGAATTCCTCCATGCAGGAAAAATGGCACCCATTGACATTCACTGACACTTGCTGAACCTTCACGGAGACTAAACAGTGGATGTGAGCACTTCACAGTGAAGAGACCCAAAACTCGAATTCCTCTGTTTTAAGAGCTTCTTTTGAATTCATTTTGAATCCAAAGCTTCTGTTCTTCTGTCCTACAGTTGTTTTGGCAATAGCACTATTTTAAAAAGAGTCAGAGAAAATAAATTCTCAAATTTGAAGCTATCTCTGAGATACTCCGTAGATCACAATATTACAGTGTTAACCTATCTGTTTTATGATGTGAGTAAAATATCTTCAATCTTACAGTCTCATTTTATTGGGAATGATTAAGGTGAACACTGGAAAAATATATTTCCTTCCCTTTTCTTTTCACTAATGTTATCTCACATCTACTGAATTTATAACTAGCTTTTCAGCTCAAGAAAATAGGCCATTTAGAATAATTAATGTAAGAGTTGATTTTCTGTTGACATGAGCATATTCAAATAATCTGAAGACAAGGAAACTCTAGGCTATAATTTGTCATGCAGTTTTTTGATATATTACCCAGCTAATGATAGTAGAAGCTGGTTCATACAGAATCTCTAACAGTAACACTTAAAAGCTTATGACATACTATATGCAACTTTTCACAAAATTTTTCTAACAGATGCACTTGAATTGCATTGTGAGTTATGTTGAGTTATTAAGATGACAGTGTTTGTGCTGTACAGATAATGCAAATTCACTCATACTTTGTGCTACACAATCTGTTTTCCAAACAAATGCTCTTTCTTTCTCTCTTGTTTGCTTCTGCCATGTTTTAGTATGTATTTGCATCTTTGCTTATGTAACTTCTGGGTGGATAATAAGTGTATTTATTTATATGCACAGAGTGTCAGGGGAAATAAGTAGTGAGTATTGCCTTTTTGCCATAAACATAAGAGCACATTGTCATTAAATAAACAAATGTACTGATTTACTTCTGTTGAGCAATTCAGATGCTTCCTTTGAAGTAAACGTACAATGAAATAACATTTGCCCATAGCGTTTTTGTCTGGAACATTTTTTTTCTCTAAACATAGAAAGCTATTTTGTGACACACCTACATAGAAATGATACCCCCTCTGACTTTAAAGGAAAGCGCCGAAAAGCAATATTGCTTGAGTTAGTATTTCCTTCTATTTACATTTACATATTTGTTGCTGCTGTTTGTATGAAAACTAGATCTTTACACTAAAGTTTGTGTACTGCTGTTGCATACTTCATTATCACTTTCTTAGCTCCTGAGCTTCACTCTTGGATTAGGATGCAGGAGGAAAGCAGCAGTATAAATATTGGCTTTAAGACAATTTTGATCTTTCCCTTTTCTGGGACCAGGGAAATGGTCAGTAGAGACAAAAAGTTTGAACCACCTTTAGTGAGTCCCTGCTTAAGTCTCTGATGAGGAAGTTCTGCTCCCTGGAAGGGAAGCAAGATGCTGATCTCAGAAGCATGTTGAATAAGACGGTGCCCCAGCGAAAATATCCTGCACTGATTAACAAAGGCATCCAAAAGAATGAGAGTCCAAAGTGCTGAATTTATTTTAGGACTAGCCAATTGTAGATGAGGTACGCAAGAGACAAAAAATACCTTGTGGTCACCACCAGTCAAAATGTATTGGTTTGTCCTGGTGGCTGAAATAGTGGCTGCTTATCTTTGAAATCACAGACATGCACAAATGGTCAAGCACACTTCTTCTATAGCCTCTTCAAAAGATTTTAGTCTTCACACTGAAGTTTTCTCTGAATCCCCTGAAGGAATCCACCTGCTACTGTGAAGACCAAGCTCCCTGCTTAAGTACTTATCTAGTCATGGTGTGATTTCTCTAACGGATTCAACCACACTGTAAGCCAACTTTTTCTGTAGCAAGTCACACTTGAAGCCAGTTGGATAAGTGGGATCACATTCTGCTGCCATGACAGCCAGTAGGACTGTCACTTATGAGCTTATTTTGGAATACATTTTCTTTAATCATGATCCATTTATGGTTTTGATTTTTTTCTTACTGAAAATTTTGTTAATGTTAATCTGGAATAAACAAAGTGGTTTTGGTTTTTTTTTAGATGTTTAGGTGGTATAACCTAACAGACGGAGTATAATTAGGTCTACTCAGCATTGTGCAGACTCTGATGTTCTCACACTTAAACCAAGAATGTATATAAACCCATGAAATTACGATTTTCTACTAATGTTCTCTGATACACACACTTAATACTTCAAGAGGCAGTTGCTTTCAAAAATATATACATTTTGTATTTGTACTTTATGTCAACTGTTTATTTATCATATGATATGCTTTTCCTGCATTTGCCGATACTAGAAACATGCTATCTAAAGGACTAAGGCAAAAAAATTTGGCTTCAGCCCATGAGAGAAAACAAAATAATCCTTTCTTCATGAAGTGTTGGATAAGGCCCTAAAAATTCCTAATTCTTTGACATTAATTGTATTTGCCTTAATCCTTCCTAGTTTCTACCTAGTGAGGTCTTCACTGACAGAGTTATTTATATTATTTTTATTACCATGATTGCTAGTAATAGTGTTACATCTTAAGAACTACAATATTGCCTCTAGAGGTAAGGTAAATAAAGGTCAAAGGCTTATATCGTGCATCTCAAAAACTCAATTATTTCCTACAGAATCACTGAAAGGAAAAAATCCCAAGAATCCAGAAGGGTCAAAGGAAAAAGGTAGGTAGAGAAGTTAAGAATTTCAGAACTGATTATGAGAACAGTGTATATGAATATACATTCTGATATACTGCTGTTATTCTGATATACTGCTGTTATTTTATACCCAGCTTTCCTGTGATTTTAAAGGGCTACAAACATGTAGAAAGTGTGCTTTTCTTCACAGGCAGTACACCTCCTTGATGTTAAAAGAATAACTGAGTTCTTGTCCTTGTGTTAAATCAAAAAATAAAGTTCCCATTTACCTTTATCAGAAGCCTCTGGCATTCAAGTTCTAATATTTTAACTGTATCTGTGTGGATTAAATTTTTACTTGGGTTCAGTAAAAGAAAATTTTATTAACACTAGCTATTCTATTAAATTGCTTTTCACCTTGTAAATAATAGTTTTTCATTGCCTGCTTGAGAGAAAGATTAATAGTTTGCCCCAAATGCAGAGACAGTAATGACGTATTGGAAGTTTATTTTTTTTGCACATCCAAGTCTAAAAGGATGAATGAAAGACCTTATAGTTTTGTCCTGTTCTTTGTTTCCATGCTGTTAAATCCATTTAATTATCACATCTTTTTTGCTCTCAAACTATCAAAATGTCTGTCATGGTTCTATGTTTTTTGTTTGTTTGTTTGTTTGTTTGTTTTATTTTGGGTTTCAGTATTCCACATCAAAACACCATGTAGTGTACGGGGCATTAAAGTGTCACTGCCCCAATTCCAAGTACCTATCCCTGTACATTACAGCAGTCACGGGATCTGGCCCTTCCGGGTTAGGGGGGCGCTCTCTTGCTGCCTGGCAGTGGGTGCTGGAGGGTGCTTTCCTGGCCGTTCCAAGCTTTTCAGGTTTGAATCGGTCCCGGGAACTCTCTCTCTCATCTTGTCTGATTTATTAATCTCAATTTCAACTAAATTGTATATATTGTGTTATTTTGTATTCCGATATCATAGTAAAATAAGTTTTCCTCCATAGATTGTTGCCGCTGCTTTTTTCCTCCCTTCCTTCCTTCCCATTTTTGTGAGACTGGGGTGGGGGGGGAGGGCAGAGGCCTGTCGCCCCTGTCACGGACATAGATTGATCTGGTCAACTCCGTGACAATGTCTAACTTGTTTTCTTTTCAAGTGTCATCTTATTTCTCTAACCTGACTTGTGATAAATGTTAAATGTTTCTTTCTAGAGACTGGTAAAAGAAAAGATGTGATGGCTCCAACAGTCTTAAAGGAAAAGGGTAATGTCACATCATGTAGGAAATGTGTTAGGAAAAAATGTGTTAGGAAATAACACATTATCTTTACACAGCCCATTGGTATCAATATATATTGCAATTTCTTTTCATTTTTGTATTATAGCTTTTAGTGAAAAGGAGCTATAGATCTCTTCTTGTCCCTTAATAAATCTCATTCATCAAAGTGAATATCATCTTACATAATTCAGAAATTATGAAATCATATTCTTTACTATGATATTCTTTAACTGTTGCTTGACAGTTAACTGTAGCCAATATTGTCTTTGGAACTCGTGTCCACTTCAGTAAGTTAGTAACAGAGCTGTTTCTAAACTCATGATAGACTTAAGTGATAGACTTCATAAATCCGAGAGTATAATTTGAAATGCAGTGTCTTTGCCAGGTAATTTAGTAGGAATTATTTTTGTTTAGTTTTCAAATTCTAATTTGAGCCTTGTATTGAAATAAATAGAAATTCTAATTCCTAACACCTATCTTTTTCAAAATTTTGGTTAATCAGGAGTTATGTATGTTATAGTATAGACAGATATAGTATATACTGTCATAGCTGACTTTCCCCTTCATTTTTTTTTTTTGTCTGATATTTTTTTCAGATTCTTCAAAAGGAAAGGAAATTAAAGTCCCACCTATGACAAAGGATAAAGGTAAAAATCACAAGCTGAGTAGAGCTCTAATTTAAGACTAAGCTATGCTGTCTTTGAATAGCATCCTTCACTTCTGTACCTTTTTTTTTATTTGTGTGATAAAGAAGAGATCTATATGAGACTAAGATGTCATCAGTACTGTTTAGCCTCAAAAGCTATAGGGTCTTTCTTTCCTCTTTCTTAATTTCTTCTCATTCTTGCTATTTAAATTTGTCCTTTCACGCTGTATTTCACTTCTATAATATATTATTTTATTGTGATTTACTCTCTCTTACACTGAAATATCAGTACTAGTCATCAAATAAAGATCAGCTGCAAAGTATAGTGCATGACCTCGGCATTTTTAGACAGTGATAAAACTATGATTATAATAAAACAGGCCTTAAATAGTCTGGATCTTTTTGAAGCAGAGTGGGTGAGCTCAGATTGTTATTTCAAGGTCTAGGACATGAAAAAAATATTGAGGCGTTATTGTACAATTTCTTTCAGCTTACTTTAGTCAACAATGAATACTGAAGTGCTTTTTTTTTTTTCTTGGTCCACTAATATTTCAATACAACTTAGCTTTATATTCAAGCTTTAGGAAACTGACTCCTATTGGCTTCTGACTCAGTTCTTGCAAACATATATAAGTTTAGGTAGTTTATTGAGGCATTAAACATTAGTTAGAGTCTAATATATTTGAATATTGAACTTCCTGTTGAGTTTTTAATTTAATTTTTTCTTCAGCATTCAAAAATATTTTTGATTTAAAGACTGATTTACTTAAATGTAGTGGTAATAAAATAAAACATTATTTATTATAAAAGATCAAATAGTATAAGGAAGTAACGTAAATGGGAGCTACTGGAAAGAAGGGGACAGACTCTTTAGCAGGGTCTGTGGTGATAGAACAAGAGGAAATGGTTTCAAACATAAAGAGTGTAGATTTAGATTCGATGTAAGGAACAAGTATTTTACTGTGAGGGTGGTGAGGCACTGAAGCAAGCTGCCCAGAGATGTGGTTGATGCCCCATCCCTGGAGATATTCAAGGCAAAGCTGGATCAGGCCCTGGGCTACCTGATCTAGCTGTTTATGTCCCTTCATTGCAGAGGAGTTAGACAGGATGACTTTTAAAGGTCCCTTCCAATGCTAAGGATTCTATGATTCTATATCCACAAGAGTTTTCTAGATGCACAACTAATGAATTAGATTGAGTGAACTGCCAAGCACTCAGTGGTACAAGAAATGAAAGCTTAAAAAATGAGCTGATCAACTCAGCTTTATCAGCCAAAACATGTTCTAATCAAGAAAGATAATGTTTATCTAAATACTGCTGGTTTTCACTGACTGCATGTGAAGTGGTTTGTGCTCAAAGTTTTTGAGAATAAAACTCCACCAGGAAACAACTCCACTAACTTTTTAGTATAGTATTTCATAGGACATATCACATGCAACTGTTCCATTTAGGCTTTTTTTTTTTTAAATTACAAATTGAAACACTACAAGAGGCATAAAAAATCTTGTGTGGTTGTGTCTTATATCTTACAAGAGCCAAGATACGAATATTTTGCGCCAAATATGCAGTACAAGGTTACATTAGAGAGACCTGATATTCTTGTGACTAAGAGCAATGGCTTGGACGAAGCCTGAAAAAGAGCTGATTGGTTTTCATAATATTGGCAGGATGCTAAGATGAGCAAAGCCATAGTCCATTGCGGGCTAAAAGTGTTGACTCCACAGAGCCTCTGCCAGCTTCCTGAGTGAGATGAGAAATATCAGCTCTGGTTTTCCCTATTGGCTAGCGTTCATCCTTGCAGGTTACCTGTGGATGTGCTTGATGCCTTGCTGGTTCACTGAGAAAAACTGGTATCTCACAGCACTCTGCTTTTCTCTTTGTCTCCAATTGACTCTATAAGAACTTAAATCATTTGAATTAGATGCTACCTGGCACACTGGGCCAATAGTTTTCTTTAAGTATTGTTTATCGTAATTCTGTAAAGTGGTTATTCTGAGCAGAACTGCAGACCCTTTAAGAGCCCTGGAGTTTAACAGAAAAATGAAATTTAAAGGGGAAGATTTCAGGTTGAATACATGTGTATAGTGAAGCAACCTCACAGTCTATAATAGGATTCAGTCATTTTTCAGTCACCGAAGTTCATGACAAAGCAAATCTTATACAAGCTCACTTCGCAGACAGTTCAGCTCAATTCCTTGTGAGAGATATTCACAAGCCATTTCTTAGATGCTGGAATTCATATGCATGCAGTACTTCCAAAAACAAATACAACTAACTTGGTGACACTGAATATGTATGACAAGATATTGACATTTTGTCAGAAAACTGTAACCCCAATGCACAAAGTGGCTTTAAGCATCCTTGTGGGATGCTGTGCCTCACTAAACCTCTCTTTCTTAAAAATAATAAGTGACATGTCACATAGATCAGACAGTTTGAGAAAAGCCTTTGTAGGGAAAGTGCTCCAGAAATTTTGTGGTCATTGCCATGTAAAGAAGAACAAGAGGTACCTTTTTTAGACAACTAAGAGTACACAAGAAGCTTCTTTAATAGACATCTTAGTTTAAAATAGCTAACCAGAAAAACACCTGGAGAAGTTGCAATGGTTTGTCACTTTGCAGTGATCTGTCTAATCCAGTATAAACTGCATTAACTGAAGTGACCACAGTCTAACCCCCACTTTGTTAAGACAAACACATTTTGAAAAATGAATGTTGAATTTGCAAAAGTTGGAGGTAAAATTACAATAGAAATTACTGAATAATAGACCTTAAATATAAGTTATGTATCTATATATTCTATATATTCTATATATATAAGGTGTATAAAATTTGCTACACGAGCCTGCCTATGTGGTCCAACCATGGCAGAATTGGTCATCTCATTTCTGAACAGTGCCGATTAGAAATACTTCAAGAAGGCATCAGAGCTTTAAAACTCAGGCATCAAGATAATGACAGATTTATAAATGCCAAGACTGAGATGCACGGCGAGGTAGTAAATTCCTATTGTAAGGCAGAACTTCTCTAAAAAAAAAAGTCTTCAATAGATATAGAAAAGAAGAGAAGAACAGCAATAAAAAATGCACAATATTAATGTAAGCCATTTAAAAAAAGTGTCAGCATTAAGTGTCAGGAACCTACATAGGTACAGGAGAAGAAAGATTCCTGTAGGTAGTTGGTATTTCCTGTTCACTATCAATGAGAAGAAGGATCAGACTCCATATACAGTCCAAGGATCTCAGTAATGCACTTGCTCTGTTAGTGCTTCTACCCAATGACTTCATGGGCTGTTGAGGTGATCCAAGTGATCTAAATCCAAAGACGTCCATGATTTCTGTTCATTTTATATCCTTATTCCTGCTCCCTGGAATAAGAATAATTTGAAGTGCAAAAGAGTCTGTGCTGAAACAGAACTCACGCACTCGTGCTGCTTTCATTCTAGTAAAGTGGGCTTATGTATTCTCATTAAGGCGTTGCTAGTAATGAAGAAAAAAGTGCTACTAACTTTTTTGGATGTTACCTAGTGAATGAAATTTTTCTTAGTAGGTCTGACAGCCAGTTCTTGCAAATTAGAACAAAAGAAATATCCAGTTTGCAGGGGATTTCAACCACAACATATTCCTTACCCATTAATAACAAAATTGGTGATGATAATCAAAAGAGAAGTAATTCCACCAAGCCTCATTAAAACCTGAACTAGAAGAGGGAAAGGGCAGGAAAGGTGTTTTCTGATATTCAGTAAAAATTATTCTAAACACAGATGCTCTGGACAATTGAAAGGCTAAATTGTCCTTTCTGATGTTCACTATACTGATTTTTAATGTGATAAAAATTTCTCTTGACATTGGTAAGAGCAATTCTGAGCTTAGAAAGACAGACAAAGAGAGACAAAATATCTGCTAGGAATATCTGAGAGAGAAATATCACTTTATATGGTTCATAAATATTTTAAAACTGCACCTTCTTCTCAAACTATGAACAGATGGACAATTTATGGTGAGATGGGCAAAGGCAGTATCAACTAGTGGCTGCCAGCTGCTTTGCTGGAGCTGCTTGCATGAGGCAGTTTTCACTTCAGCATAACAGCATGCAATGAGCAGTTATCATAAAGTACCTGACATGTGGAATGAGTCTGTGCTTTATTTTTGTCTTACTGTGGGTCTTATGTCTGTTATCAAAATAAATGTTAGAACTTAGTCAAAACTTCTGACAACTTCAGCAAAAGAAGTTACTGTCTGAAGGTGTGTTGGGCTAAATATATTTTAACTCTCAAGAGTTATTCAGAGACTGAAGAATCAGTCAGGAAAAAGGTGAAATCATGATTAAAGTCAGGACAAAAACATGTCTAGAAAATTAAGTGACAGAGTCAAGGTTCCATGGTTTCTAAAAAGAAAAATTGTGTCTTAGAGGTAAGTGCTTCATATACCTCAATAAAACACAGTTTTTATGGGATGGTTTAAATAGGCCTATAAAAAGTTCCAGAATAGGAAGCACTGCAGAAATTTAATAGCTGCTGCATAACTGGGACATTATTGAAAAAATTCAGTCTTTGATTAGGAAACAGTTATTGATTCATCTCCATATTAAAGTCCATTCATAAAATAATTCCTTGCCTAGATGTGTTATATTCCTTAATTAACAGAAGATGGAAAGAGTAATGTAATGAAATGCTTTGATGCCATAAGAATTTACTAAAGAGTTCAGGATCAGAAGGAATTGTGACACACTGAATTTGCCAGGTGAATGGACAGCACAGTGGAAAAAAAAATGTAGTGTCACTAACCATAATGCAATACAGATTGGGAGGGAAATATGGGAAGATAGATTGGGAAGAATATGTCTCTGAATAACCTTAATAAATTCTAAAAAGGTCCCTAAGTTTTTACGCAGAAAATTGAATGAACTTTCTTCCATATGCAGATGCATTAGGACATCAAATCATAAAGCATAAATCAAAAGTGCATCTTGTCCTGGAGTGCTGTATGCAAAACTCTTACATGATAATGTGGCACCAGAGCAGGATAGGAAAGAGAAACAGAAGAGAAATGGACAGAAATAATTCTCTTTCTTGTCAAATAAGAAATAGGAAGACTCAGGTTACCTGTGAGATTAATTAGTATGATCACTATTGGAGGACTGTAAATCATGAGTCTATGTCAAGGGCTCTTCAAAAACACCACAGAGGAACTAGATATTTACATGGCAGAGCAGTTTTCATAGCTCAACTTTTCATAGTTAATTATTATAAATTTAGAAAGGAAGTTAAATTTCATGCCTCAGGATGGAAATCAATTTCTTCTAAAAGAAAAGTAGAATTCATGGAAGAATAATTTATTTTACAGTATTCAAACTAAGTATTACTTCCTGGCTACTGCTGGGCTATCAAGCCACAAGGATCAGACTATTGTTGAATAGGAAATGGTGCTTACAAGACATTTTCAAGATTTTTAAAAAGTATTTCTGTTAAGCTCAGGAATAAATCCCTCTGAACCACCCGTGTGGAATTAAAGGACTGCTGGTGATTCAAATTTAAATTTCTGATCCAAGTTAAATACAATATATCCATTCTGAATCTGTGAGGATTTTTGGTTTATGTACTGACTGTTATTCTGGATTCATTATCCCTGAAAAAATGGGGTGTTTCCCGTTCATGTTATGTTTCCCTCATAAACATTTTTCTTTGTATAATAGTAATAAGAACTGGAAATGTATGATTGAAATTGAATAAGCTTGGGAAAGAAAAAACAGTGACTGGCTAGAGTCACTGTCATTTATGATTGTTAATGGCATCTTATTTTATCATGATCTGTAGGTACAAATTCCTAATTCAAGAAATAGGTAATAACTATCATCAGTATAGCATAGAAACAGCATAGGAATTTGTTCTTACTCCAAACAACATTAAAAAAGAATACATTTAAGACCATCTCTGATATCTGAGTATCATCTTCTCTAGTTCATCATTCTACTTTATTTCATGTCCTTCACTATGATATATTACATTTGTTCTCAGCAGGTAAACGAGTTTTTATCATTTTTAGACCAAATTCTTTGACTGATCTATCCATCCTTTTTCTCTGCATTTCAGTTACTAACACGTTGCTCATCTTCCAAAAGAGTCATGTGAATGGTGTTATTTGTGCTCTTTTTCAATTTTTCCTAGTTGTTATAAGTTTGAATAATAGGATTTGATCAGAGCAATGCTACTGGCAACAGTAGTTAGTCTTAAGATTTGTTGAGTATTTACAGTGAATGCCACCAGAAAAATCATGGCCAAGGTGAAAATTCAAACAGATGCCACCACATGATTTAATGGCATACTAAATTTTTGGTCTGTGTAGATCAGAAATTAATTAGTAAAAAGCTTTCTGAGAGCCATTGAGGCTTCTATAGCAGCTTCTGGGGAAAAAATACTAAATCCTCTGAAATGACAGTTATACTAAATGAACACTTCATGGGTTTGATGCACATGTCACCCATGAAAGAAAAGTGTTTACAAAGAAGACCAATCCTGGAATCTTTGTGCCTATTCTTTACTGATTCTAGACATTAAATTTTTTTCCACTTCTGGACACATTCCTGAGATAGTAAACATTTGTTTTATTCTCAAAGTAGAATAAGAGTCCAACAGCATGAAAAGTCTTTAAAATCTACTTCATTTTTGCCTCAAGCCATTTGTAAATAGCATTTCAGTAATTTCAGGTTCAGGCTTTTCCTTTTTTCTCTATTTTAACCAAATACACTGCCAAACAAACAAACAAACAAACAGAAAGTAGAAAAATAGTAGCTTTTTAGTTTAAGAACACTCAAAAGGAAGAGATCAGCTCTGAAACTCAAAATGCAAACCTTTGAGAGAATGCCTGCTCTCTCCTCCGACCTCATGACCCTTGATTTCTTGGGCCCATTCTCCAAAGGAAGGGCAGAGCAATGCTTCTGCTAATTTCCTTTCCAGCTTCAGCACCACAGCAGATCCATTTGCATTGACAGTTTGTTGCTGGGTACAATTTTCAGGGGTTTAAGAGCTACAAATTTGAATTCTTCTGTCTTCTGTAGCCAGCAAATGCTAGCCTAAGGCAGGGCTCACTACACTTATCCTAGCAGATAATTTTCGAAATAAATTGGCATTCTTAACTAAATTTTTAGAAGGTTCTATAAATGAAGGTTGGGAAATAGGTAGTACATGGAATTCAGATAGACTTAGGTATAAGTTTGGCTAACTTCCATCAGGTTTGGAGCAATAATCTGCAAATGTAGGTAACTGTCTCCTATTTCAAATGTTTCAGTCCTTTGACTAAAATCTTGATACACTTTCACTGTACTCCCTGTGGATAAATGTGATTCTGTATTGGAACCCCAAGTTGAGCTTTTGGGGCATTTTTTGGGGTCTAGAAATTGGATAGCAGTCATGCAGCAGTTTGTTCTGGGGGAACTGATTCCCGGTTTCTTAACCTAAGGAATATACAACAGTTTCCTTGTGGTCTGTGTTCCTTCCCAGATCTTACAATTTCCTGTCTTAGGCAGAAGATTAGAAACCAAACATGTCTTCATATGTTGTTGTTTTGTTGTTTTTTTTAAGACACAGATGGTTCATAATACCATTCCTTTAGTCTCTGCTTTCTAATTCATGCCTTCCTAGTCTGAAATACACTCCATCTCATTTATTTATTCACTCTACTCCTCTTATCTGCCGTTATTAGTGTCTGAGAGGAACACTGACTTTGTTACTAAAATGTGAGAATCTGGTAAGATGGATCTTGCTCTCATTAATCATAGAGTCAGGAATCTGAGGAAACAGATCAGATTTCTGATTATCAGTTTCTTGTTTTGCCAAAGAAATCTATTCCTATATTGCATAATATATGTAATTTTTGAGATATTAGAAAGTTTGTGTTATTTTTACTTATACTACGTTATTAAATTCAGTTGTGAAAAAATACTGTTTTTGTTTCCATTTCAGCTGTGGTGAAGAAGCAAGAGGAGAAGAAAGGTAAACCAATTATTTTCCCTTGACTGAAGTGTCTTTCAGGCTCTGACTGCTATGAAAAATGTTTTTTTTCATTCAGTGATACAATTGCGATGACATACACCACCTCATGTGCTACCATCAGCCAGCTTTTTCTACTCCAACTGTGATAACACAGTTGTCATTTCCAGTATTGTTTGCTCCTTCTTACCATAGGCAAACTATGCCCAGAATCAGATACTTCATCGTTCTGATCGGGAAGAAAATGACAGGCTTTTGTTATCGTGTTAGGATCTGTCAAAGAGAACAAAACTTCTAGTGCACCATGCATGCTGACCTGACTGCTTGTCTTTGCAGAATGTGCTTTCTATAGTGCATTTAATTTCCTCTTTCCAGATATGCATGTAACATGAATGTAAGCTTTGTTAAAGTCACTCTTTGGTATTTTAACAGATTGGTAGAAAACTTCATCCTGAAACAGAACCTAGAATAGTAATTAAAGTTTGTAAAGATAAACATCCTGTATTTATTGGATGTATCTATTTATAGTATTATCATTTTTTATCACTTTTCTATTTTAATTCAATTGCAAAAATGATGAAATACTATCATTAACAGTGATGTTTTATTTAATAGAATGAACGTTATTGATTATTTGATTAGTGAGCCACATGCTGCATGTTTATCTGGGAACAATCTCAGAACTTATCCATAGATTTCTATAGATATTTTTTTTAGATTTAGTGTTAAGTAAATGTGAGCAGAACTGGTTCTTTATTTATGAAGGATATTAATTTCTTTTTCTTTTTTTGCGGGGGTGAAAGGGTGTGGGGGAGAGAGGGAGTAAAGAGGAGGGAGATGTTTCTTTTGTCATTTCAAAAGAATTTGAAGATCCTAGGATTCACATAGCTGAACATCAGAGCCATTCTTTGCTGGCTATTCATGAAGACATTTTTAATCCTGTTTTTTTTTTTTTTTTTCTTTCCCCCTCCCTCCCCCCACTCCTCCCCTTCCCTGTTATTCCTGTACAGAGTCATTAATTGAACTGGAAAAAAAAAATAGTAGTCTCAACTGTTTTAACAGTTCATGAGTGAAATCTTGGCTGTTGATGTTAGTGGCAAAATTCCCATTCACTCCATTGGAGCCAAAATTTCACTTCATGTGTTTAAGAGAATAATAAAATTAATCTTGGTTATTAAAAAAGCCACCCTGCTGAACAGGCATCAAGCAGGATATTTTGTCCAAAGATTTATTTGCAGTAACTGAGGCATAACAGGTTGCCTGCAAAGCAGGGAGAATCAGAAAACTGGCAGTTACCCTTGCACTAGTTTTCAGACATCAAAATGCTCTCTGTCTTGCACTTAGCACAGGAAATGTTATATCTTAAATGGAAAGAAAGTAGTGAGGTAATTGCTAATTGAGATAGGATGCTACTTCTGTGAGCCTTACCACAGGTTAAGGCTCCATTGATTTACAGAAGAACTTGAAGGGGATTTGTTTGTAATGCTTACTGCTTGCCCTTGATTCATTTTTTACAGGCTAAGACTTTTTTTCCTCCTTTACCTTAACCTCCCCCCACAGAAATGATGAAGAATTGAAATTTTAATGAATATTATTTGAAGCTTGATGTATTTTTCTTTTTTTTCTTATTTTTCTTTATATATTTGCTTATAAAAAAAAAAAAATAAATTGTTTTTTTAATTAATTCAGAGGATTTTGCCAGGAGGAACTTGTAGGATACTTTCAAACACCTGGCTGAGGAGTGAACTTCCTGCAGCTAGTTACTTTGCAGAAATGTAGAGGTGTGAATGGAGCTAAAAGTCATTCTTCTTAAAATAATTTCTTTATTTTTTAATTATTATTATTATTAAACTTACTGTTGGGTTTCTAAGTCCAATATTTTTCAGGAAGGAAGGTTGTGATTGTAGTGAAAAACTTGTTGATCTGACATCTTCCAGCAAGTAAGGAAAACTGGCCATTAATTAAGGTTCCTGTCTTAGGCACTAAGCTGGAAAATGGGCCTCTTCCCAAAGATGAACATATCATACTTTAGTTTCCACATCCAGCTTCACACTTTCTGCAGGCTCCAAACAGAAAATATGGCATATTAATAGCTAACTCCTGATACTGTCAGATTTTATTTATTTTTGTTTATTCTGTTATTATTGAAAATTGTTCCAGGCTGCATGTGTATTCCTTCGACTGGCAATACAAAGAAGAAATGCTTGCTGTTTTTCCTTTAGTATACAGTATTCTTTTGCCCAGCTGCAAAAATAATAGAAGTAGCCAGACAGTGCTCTAAATTGACTGGCTCATTATCCAAAATACATTATGGTACTAGCATGCACAGTTCAAATAGCACTTTATCATTTCTCATGTGAATCATGAAGTACATAGGCACTGTATTGTCTATGAAGCTTTCTTCAATTATTCCTTCTTATTCCAATCCACACCCTTCAGTTAGAAAAGCGTGAATAATGAGCAACACAGGGTGACAAGCCATCATAAGAAGAGAAGAGATAAAGATGGAATGACACTTAGTTTCAACAGTACATTCTGTACATAGCATAAATCAGACATAAAGGGGTTTGAAAAAGGCAGAAAAGAACAGAATTAAGATGGAAAAGGCTTATAAATTTCATTGATTTATCTAAATTGAGAAAACGAGTGATTCTAGCAAGGAACAGTTGGGCACAGTTTATGCATGAAATTTATGCATTAATCCCTTCTATTTGAAAAGTTAGTTCCCTAAGACTTTGCGTCTGAAGTCTGAAGAAAACAGTCAGCTTCAGCTCCCAGAATCATGTTATGCCATATTTCAACATGTGTGGTATAGAGGAGCCATCATAGGAACATATAAAGAACTGTCAGTTTCTAAAGGGCAAGAAGCAGCAACTCTGCGTGACGAAGGCATTTCCTAAAATCCCCAAGAGCAAATTTTGCTGCTAGGACAAAAAAAACATTTAACTCTTTAAAAGCACAAGTCAAAATTTACGTGGATTAGAACAGAACTGGATATTAGTGATGTGAAATAAAGCCCATCAGTTTCAGTGTACCTCAAGAAAATGATAAACAGAACTTTAATACCAAAACGTTTCAGCAAATTTCAGTTCTACATGACCTTTTCAATGCAGGAATGAAGTGTTAATATGGTAAACAAAAACAGCATATTTATCACTCAAAAAATTGTTGCATAGTTACAGAATGTTCCAAAAATGCTTTGTGCAAAATGGAGCCAGATTAAAGCCAATTTCTCATTTCACTTCATAGCTTCCATACCTGATTGATTTCTGACTGAAGAGGTCATGGACTGAGATGGGGATGTCAAATAAACAACCTTAAAAAGTTTAGTAAATTCTCTCTCAAGGTCAGTTTTGGGAAACTTTCCCTGAAGATTCATTACTTCTGTGATTATAGTGAAAAAACATCTAGAGAAGTCAAACAGGATTTAACAACCACATAATCCCAGAGGATTACAAATCCACGTGCATAAGTGTAAGAACCATGTCATTGCATAACATGAATTGTGAACCTGATCTGCCAGGAAATCTGTAGGTTCCTTACAGCTAATGAGTGAGAGAGGGAGCTCTGTCTTACTTCTAGGACAGTTAGACTGGTTGTCTTCTGGAATTCTAATTTCCTATATAGATTGTTTGATGTTATAAGCTCTTGTAAATCAGTGAGATACAGAAGTTATTTGCATATTAATGTTAGTAGACGATAACATTACTTCTGGTTTTCAGCATTATCACTCTGGCAGCTTGCTCTTAAATTCATTTAACAGTTTTTAGAAGGCTAAAAACACATTCAGCTGACAAGTTTCATTAACAGAAAATTGATAGGATGGCATGCATGATCAAAATTTGTTTTTTTGCAATAAACACATCATGGTGTAAACAAAAAATATATAGTCTGAGTGCAACTAGTATAAAACAAATGCATAAAATAAGTAAAATATATACATTCAAGATCCAAACTTTTTTTTTTTTTTTTTTTGCCAATCCAATTAAAAAAAATTCTTAGAATTGCTCATGGTAATGGGAAATTGTTGATCCCCATACAGTGTGGTACAAACTGGCTAAGGAAAAGCAAAATTCCTTTGAAATGTATAGAAAAATCATGATGCTTGTCAAACTGAAAATGAACTGGGTAGTACTGGATTTCAGAACTGCTTATGTTTGATTTTGACCAGAAAAAAAGTAAGGCAACCATCTTATTAATAAAGCCCATGGCAGCATGGGAGATCTGTTCAGCTGCAGTTATCTCTGGTGTAATATAAACCCCATCTCCATAATGTAGCTTTTTAAAATGCTTCAAATGACAAGAAATTAGATGACTTAATTGTATAACTGTGAAGTGCATCATGCATCCCCCTGGCAGAATGTGTATTTCTAAATGGAGAAACAAAAGTAGAATATTTATTTAAATTCTGATCTGAAAAATAGTATTAAGTATAATTTATGTGTGTGTGAGAAAATAAAACAAGCAGTCACAATCAACTATGTTGTGTAAAATAATCAGTGCTATGTTGACTGTAGCTCGAGGTAGGACTCTCTCCCAAGGGATAACACTCATTGAATTCGCCACAAGATGGAGCCCAAGGGACCTGCGAACCGGTTGTTAGCGTTGCCCTCCTGAATCGGATAAAGAACAAAATAGTGCTGTCTTTATTATACAGAAAAACCGATTTTATGAGAGACTTTAGTAACAGACAAGGTACTTTTTAATATTAATCCACTCCTGCCTAAAGATGTTTTTCATTTTGTAGACAACTGTTGTTATACATCGGTGTTTTTTGGCTTCCAATGCTGGGGAAGCAAAACCAAGGTGTTTTCCAGGAAAACAAATGTAGAATTTACATGAAATATGGAAGATAGACTGAAAAGTACACAATGAATAGCAGAAATTTGCTTGGCTTCTGTATACCTTGTCTCAACAATCTCAGAGGAAATAAATAATGAATGTGCATTCTGCAGGGCTGAGTCTTAATGCTCTCATTCAAAACCACCGTTAAGTGATGGCCAGATCTTGAGGAAACAGGCTCCTGTGCTTTTCATGTTGCAAGTACTTGCATTAGGATAAGACATGACAGGAATACACCCTCCAGATTACCCATTCAATGGAGGTAGAAAATAGGCAGAGGAGCAGTAAGTGCACTGGGCTCAAGACCAATCCATGTTATGCATTTTCACTGAATTCACAAATTTAAAACACTTCAGATGAGCTAACTTTTAAAAGGTTTTATCTCACACAAATTTAGAAGTCTAAAGTGAGGCTTATAAATTGAAGCTATTCACCCTTGTCTTATTTAAGAGTTATTGGAGAGAAATAAGAGTCCCAGAGAGGGATTGAGTGATTAATCTGCCTTAGATATCTGTCAGGATACAAGGATCTTCCTCCTGGAATTCTGTGTATTTCTGATCTGGCAATAACAAGGTACACAGTTCAGGATTAATAAAAAAAATATAAAACATACTGCAATAAACATCAGGATAGTTTGTTTTTTTACCTCAACAACCCTCCTTAAACCTTTGTTTTCCTCTTTTAAGAGCTTAACATCAAAAGAAAAGAGTGTGCAAAAGAAGAAAGTTATTTACTTTTATTAGTAGTTGACTAAATAGCTATTTTCGTTATATAAAGACAGCGGGGCTAATGTAAATATTTAATCTAGAATGCTTAGCATTAAGCTACAAAATCCATGTTTAGAATCCTTTCACTTAATTTTTATTGTACTCATAATTAAGTTAAGGCACAAAAAACTAATGGTGTTAAACTTACATCAATATATTTTTAAACTTACCCAAAATTACATTCTCAACAAGACAATCTAAAACCTGATGTCAGTTAAATCTTCGTAGTCCCTTTAAGGTAAAACTGTGACAACACTACAATTTTCTGTGTGTATTATTAAATGATAAACCTGGAAAACAATTCACATTGGCAGATCTTGCATAGCATTTCAAATGCAGTTATGATTGTGGTTTCTGTTAAAGTGCAGCAGTAATTTATTCAGCCCCCGCTGCCTATAAAGGAAGACAGCTAAACTAGTTTATAATGATTACTCAACAGCTGTGATTTCTGAGGGAAGTGTGATCTGTGTAATTGGTGGCCTGTGTTGTTCCTATAAGTTAGGTGTAACACATGTATATTAGCATTGTCAGCAACACTTTCAGCTGTCAATCAGCATAATATAATTAAACACATGAATATCCATATAGCACATGGTTAATTGGCTAAAAATTTACCCGTGGGACAAATATTCGGTTATTACCCCATACAAAGACGGTTGTAAATGAATACTCAAAGAAATTGTGCTCTTACAAAGTTGCAATCAAAGCAAAAATAAGAGATCAGCAGCAATTCATGAGAAAAAATTATGGCTTAGGATATTCTGCCCCTAGAAGCCAGCCATTAGTCCTCTGATTTAATCACCATATTAATATGGATAGTATATTGGGAAAAGTCCATTTTTTCAAGTGCTAATTTCTTTCTTATTATTTTCCATTCCTAATATGAACTAATCTCTTTTCCGATTTTCTTTTCTAGATTTTGGTTAGGTCATCTCGTTGTCTTAATGACCATTATTTTGCATTCATGTAATAATATATATGTCATCCATGGTTATACATAAAATTCATTCATATTTAAGAGGGAGCTAAAAAAAAAATGCTCATAGTCAAGATACTTGCATGGAGTCTGGACCCAGGGAATTAGTCTGGCTTCTTTAACAAATAACAGGCATTATGAAATAGACTGAACATCTAAATATTAATAAGTATTAACAACACCTGCAAGAGGCACTCCTTTCAGCTCCAATTGCTTATCTGGAATGGTAAACAACACTATTTTTGTAGAAACTAGGGTTAATATTCAGAAAAAGATGTAATCACTCTAACAACCTACGTATCTTAATCTGCCTGATTTCACTCAGTTACCCTTTATGTGCCAATAATTTTTTTTTAATATAAAATATGGCCTGAGCTTTGCTATGTTCTACCTTAATTATACGTAAAAAAAAATATATATATTACTTAAATAAAGGCTTGTTAAGCATATTCTCCCTGATCTATATGTTCCCATCCCATAATTTCAGAGAAGAGCACATGAAAACGCCAGAAGCTGAGGATATTGAGAGGAAGCTCTTCAGGCCTTTCAACACACGTACCTAAAGATGAAATGCATTAATACAGAACATGTATCTCATCTGCATTTGGCTGAAATTTTATACTTTCCAGCTCCGTCGATGGAAGATGTGTACTCCTTGGATTTTAAGACTTATAGTACTTTAAAGGCATTAGCTTTTACTGCTATCGTATGAGATTGCTGTTTCAACAAGACTTATACTTCCCAGTGCAGTTCTATTGTTTAACTGACAAACTGGGAAACAGAGAAAGATTGGGATCATTACTGATTCTCCCTAAAGGCATGCATCTCAGAATCAAGTAGAAGCAATTCCTCTCATTAAAAAACATTTAAAAATATTGCAAATGTCTGTATTTCTTTGCTAGTTCTATTATATTTACCCCGTGGTAAAGTTCCATTCTCTCTGTGAAGTACTTTTTGTTTTTCCCAGTTATATAAAAGTGTTGAATTTCTGTTAAAAATAAATTTTAAAAAAAAAGTGGCTCTAGAGAATTACAGCAAAATCTCCCAGAACCAAGAGTCATCTCATTCTTCACTATGCAGCCCTAAGGTAAATGACAAATCAAACAGCAAGGACACAAACATGCTAACTGCAGGAAGGCATTTATCTGGTAGTGGAAATAAGGCAGTAGAGACTGTGAGAACAGCCTGCTCACTTTTGGTGAATAGCAGAAATATTAATCTGTCAGGTGAATACCCTATACGTTCTAATGGCAGCAATTAATTATTAATTTTAATGCCAAATCATGGCATTCTGGGGAGTGACGGCCTTAGTCACGTACACTATCGCCCTCACTAGTCGCAAGACTCATGCTGAAATGGTAGTCCAAAGAAGTTTGTGATGCTGTAGAGACTAAAACAAACACTCTCTGCTATTAAACAAGATGGAAAGTACTTTCTGGAAATCTGGTTTCTCTGCTTCCTTTATCTTTAGCAGACTTTGCAGATAAACTCAACAAATCTCTTAGTATGTAATACCTGTCTTGCTAATGTGGCATAGTACTTCCTTAATGGGTAGAAACCTGGACAAATATCCTGAAGATATATTTAAAATTAAACAGAAATATAAAATGAACTCTGAAGGAAATTGAGAGATTCTGTAAAGGTAAGGCTTACAGAGCATTCAGTTTACAATATTCACATACCAGCTCCCTTTATTTATGTCGCTACCACACTCTTCATGCTTTCTTTACTTTGACCCTTCCATAGTGTAACTATTGGCCATATACTGTTGAGGAAATGTCCTAACCTAGAGCAAGGATGAGGGAGAGCATAGACCAGTCTCTTAACAGGAACCGTGCTGCAACTAATCTACTTTTTGATAAGTAATTTTTTAGACATATGCTCATTAGGCTGTTTTTTCTGCACAATCGGTCTGCCAGCTGCTTAGCCAGCCAGCAGGAATTGAGGAGGACATAGGCAGATATAAGAGGTCAGGTTTGCTGATCAGGAAAACTTGTGGGAACATTTGATTGGAAGTTTTGCAGAACTGTGTAGGTATGGCACTGAGGGACATGGTCATGGGCATGGTGGTGATGGTTTATGGTTGGACTAGATGATCTTAGTGGTATTTTCCACCTTTAATGATTCTATGACTGCTCCCATAAGTGACAATTAGTAGGGAGGCAAAAACTTCACAGAGCCTCCTACTGCTCTTGTACAGTACTAAGTTGTGATGAATCTCTTTGCATTATATTTTTATTGTTTTCCAAAGTTTATGTGATCTAAGGCCTTCTGAACTGTCCAAATATAAGGAATGTATTTTACTCCGCTTGTCTTTTTGATAACACAGTTGCTCCCCAATCCGAAAACCCTTGCACTTGTCTAGAACAAAGCTGTTTCAACCATAAATTTAGGCACAAATCTTGAGAATTCCATTAATTCATCATTTTGATTGTGATTCCTCATTTGGCCTGGGTTGTTTTTACAGAGTGATGTCACTACTGTGCTAATCTAATGCCCAGTCCAAATCCTGTTAGCCTTTGTGCTTTCTTTAATGGGTGATGAACTAGGTTTGCATTTAGTATAATGGAAAGTAACTATCTTATTTATCATACACAGGTATTTATTCAATAAAAAGTTATTTTCTCAGCTACATAATGTATTAGTATTTTGTTATTCTTCACTAAAAGAAATAGTTCTAGTGTTGCTTCCATTTCCTGCATAACATATTATTTCCTTACAGAGTATGCATGCTTGATGATATATTTGTATCTGAACAGTAAATAACTGTTATCCAGATGGAAAATAGCCATGTTGTAATCAAAAAGTATGTTCTTCTTTTAACTTCACCAATTTACCATTCAATAAACCAGAAGATTTCTATTCTGAACCCCTATTTGAAGCTAATTTACAAAAATATGCTGTATATAATTAATACCCTTCTGACATTCAGAACAGCAGACAAGAGTCAAAGAAAATTCTAAGCAAATGTGAAATACAGCAAGATAACTATTAATCCCAGTTACCAAGATTAATTTAGAATGACATAAAAGAAATTTCAAAAAAGTTTCTGCTGAGCTTAGACCTAGATAGTTTCATTGATCTAATTCAGATGTTATGTAGCTTCAAGTATTTCATCAAAGCTTTCTCTATTCTCATTAGATCTGCATCGGATCCTTTTCCTTCTTTAAGTGTTAAGCAAATAGAGATAAAACAAATACTAAGGACTGACTTTTAAAACATTGTGAAAAACAAGGGGTTATTTACCCAGCTGATAGTGCTGCTAGTTAATAACATCAGAGCAGCTGTTTGAAGAGATATCAAGAGTTTATCTAATCCAACACCCAAAACACTAAGTCTAGGGAAGAGTACAAAAGGAAACAGTCACATAACAGAGTCTCATGATCTCCCATGACCTCGTCTCAGACACTCCCTAAGCCACAAATAGTATTTCATGTTCTAAGTAGACTCTTCTGTAATTTGCCTACTCACTTTTCAAAATGATGAAAATTTTCAACATTCACACATTCTGCAGCGTGGAGTATCAAAGCTTGTCTATGTACTGTGTAAAGAAATATTATTTAAGCACAAAAATTGAATAAAGGTTCACTTTCAGAACAATATAGTACATGAGATGAGGGAGAGCAGCAGAACATAACCTTTAATTTCTCATTCTCTAAATTAAATACCATATAATATGTAATAAAATATTCTGGAAATTCTGAATAGATAATCGACATCTAGTTTTTATCATCACGTTTTCACTGAGTTAGTAGTCTGGATATCTGTGTCACAAACAACTATGATACTGAAAAAAAGGAAATAAGATTCTTGGGATTCCATTCTGGGGTTTTGTTTGCTGTGTACGTAGTTCGAATGTCATCTTTGATGAAATAATACGGCACAAATGAAGCTTAATAATAAGCTTAATATTTAACTGACTGAAGTCATGGCATATTTGGCAGAACAAATTATTATTTATGCTAAATTTTAACATAGCTGACATAGTCTGTAATTTTTTTTTAATTTGAGATTTTCATTTTTTCATCTCTGATTTGTTTTTTATCTGTATATGTATGCTGTGTTACACCAGAAACAGAAGGCAGGGTGTACCTCTGATCATTATAGGTGATGTTTTTTAATTGTAAGTGTATCACACTAGTCTGTTATATGTCAGTGTATGAGCACCCAAAAAGCAGGATATTTTTATATTTTCCATGAATTTCCTTTAGTAAACAGAAATTTGTAGCTGTTGAGTGTATCTCATAACACCTTTTGATACAATACAAAGTGAATCACCTTTTCAAATTTCCAACATTTTTCTTGGATACTCAACTACAATGGGATTTGACTAAACTTGTAAGCAAGTATGTCCCTCTAATTTGCATCTTTAATCTACTGCCCCAATAAAATGTTCCATTATTTTTGCTTTATTCTTCATTTCATCTCCAGCCATTGACTCTTCACATCATAGAGACAACTTGGATTAAACAAATACTTGACGTAAAATGAAAAGGCTTTGCCCCTTCCAGGAAAGCAGGAAAGCCCCTTGACAGGACAAGGGGAAATAGTTTTAAATTGAAGGAGGGAAGATTTAGGTTGGATATCAGGGGGAAGTTCTTTACCAAAAGAGTAGTTAGGTGCTGGAACAGGCTTCTCAGAGAGGCTGTGGATGCCCCATCCCTGGAGGTGTTCAAGGCCAGATTGGATGGGCCCCTGGGAAGCCTGGTCTAGTATTAGATATGGTGGTTGGCAGCCCTTGCCTGCAGGAGGGGGTTTGGAGCTTGATGATCCTCGAGGTCCCTTCCAACCCAAGCAATTCTATGATTCTATGATTCTACGATGGTGAAAGCGAGTAAAACAGAAATTACTGCTTGTGTGTCTGGGCCTGCAAAGGCAGCTCATCCTGCACTGCTGCATCTTCTCAGACTGTGGCAGACTGATACATACAGGTGGCAGAGCCTTTATGGCCTGAGAAACACCTGCCTTACAAAAGTTAAAAGGAAAAATCCACATGGCAAGCCAGGCCTAAGCACTGGATTTCCTTCCATAGCACTACTAATGGTATGGGGCATGGCTTCCTAAGCTTTTACCTCTCTCTCATTGCTCATGCAAACCATTAGTTCAGGTTTTAATTTTATTTAATCTGTTCTTTTCTGGGGAAACAAAAAGAAGTGGAAAGTTTAAGAGATGTGGCAGTGAAGCAATGAGGCTTTTTGTTTAGTTGCACCCCACTTATTTTCAGATATTTCTTTCTGCTCATTGGAACGTCACTTATACATCTAAAGCGTACTGACCTTACTGCAGCAGGTGTGTTTGTCAGGGCTGACATAAGGTCTAATTTAGTTTGCCTTAGGTGTCACTTTGTCACTCCAACAAGTATTATCTATTTTTTTTTTCCAGTATTGGGCACTTCCAGATTTGAATAACCAACACTGAACTGGGCACCTCGCCTACCAGTGTCACTAACTTAGGTTACAGACATGGTCATTGTTCAGTGCAGGCAACTCAGCCCACAAAGGACACGTAGAAGTCTTACAGAGGCAGTTGTATCAAGCATCAGCTCAATGAGGATTTTAAAGCGTCTATGTTTCTTAAGTGTCCCAGTTAGGTGGCTGAGATGGATAGTATAAAGAATAATATATATAGTGTCAAACATTTTATTAGAGAATTAACTGAATGTTAAATGTTCTATCCATTTGCAAATGTCACAAATAAATGCATTAAATCCTGTTTTGTAGTCATAAAAGTATTAAAAGATTTTTGTTACTTCTAGGCACTTCAGAGAAACCTCACAAACACAGTAAGTATAAAGTTGTTGAAGAATGCTGTTACTTCAGGTTTTAAGAGAAAGATACTTTTTTACATCTTCAAAGTCTTGGCAGCACGAAATGAAATTCATCAGCAAACGCTCACAGGAAATTTTGACTTTTGAAACTGACGTTCAGTGACAGTCTCTGTAGCGCAGGATCAGGTATGTTTCACAAGCCCCAGCATGTGTGGAAACTCTACTCCGGTTCAGGTTTGGATAAGAACTAACTGTGCCTTCTTTTTCCATGAGGCACTGGCAGAAATCATGAGTAACATAGACCAGGAAGGGTCTGTGCGCTTCCTTGTCCAGGCTCTGATCCATACAATGGAGGGATTTACCTCCTGGTGTGCTGCGCAGTTTAGACATAGCTGCTATAAATCAGAATGAAATATGTTTTTAGTATTTCCTCTGATATTCCTTTGCTTTCCTTTTTCTATTCCATATTATATTTTCTAATATCAATGTTTTTAAAAGCTGCAAAATTGCATTCAGCTTGTGTATTAATAAAATGTAATATTTATTTCTGTCACTGCTTCACATTGCATGTGGAATCCAGAAAAACTGATCCCAGGATGACAGAGGAATATGAAAAGCTAATTTTTGTTCATGCAGTATATTGAACTTTCTTTTCCATTTGATGCAATACTGCTTCATTTCTAAAGTAAAAAAAAAAAAAAAAAAAAAAAAAAAAGCTTCAATATTTTCTACATTAAACATCAAGGAGAAATGATGACAAATTTTTTTGTATTATTTTGATTTTGAGAAAGATTTTTTTAAATATTTTCTCAAGACTAGTATTTATAAAAATCAAGTCTAATGTTAATACATAATGCAAAATAACCTCCTAAAATTATAAAGAGAATCTTTTATTTTTAAAATGTAAAAATGAAAAACCTCTAAAGTAGGGGTTCTTCTTATTTGCAGAGCATGAACATATTAAACATGAAAAATCAATCTCTCACAATAAGCCAGGTAAGTTTGGTAATTCAATTTCCAGTCACTCCATGCTCAGCTCAATATGGACCACTGGGGTCTGCAAAACTTAGAGGCTTGAGTTACGTGCTTGTGAGATTTTGTTGTGTGGCTGGGGCTTTGGTCCTCATTGTACTTTTTGAGGAGGAAGACAGAGACCTACAATCTGTCTGCTGTAAAGAAACAAGACTGACAGCATATCTCATCTATTGCTCTGCATATATTAGCTCCATGTGATCTGGCTGAAGGCTGTATGGCCATTGGGTTGGTGTCTAATGAACAATTTTGGTAGTGCTGCTGTTTAAATTTCACATAAAAAATGAGTCACGAATAAATAATCAAATAAACCCCTTAAAACCTTGTTCAATGGTGATCAAAAATCCTTGTTTTTAATCTTTTTTTTT
>NW_024962252.1:42947960-42957642 GCF_019238085.1 Lagopus leucura | reverse complement strand
TATTTGTAAGATAACAATTTTTTTTCCTGTACTTTTACTTCTCTTCTGTTTTTATAATATGGTGTCCAAATTGCAAGTTAAATATTTCATGGACAGTTTGACAGTTTTCTACAAGACTTTAACAACTGATTTAGTTATACTGCTGTTTTTGAGTCAACAGGACAAAAAAAAGGAATGTTCCTCACTCCAGCCTTTAAAGGCACACACCAAGAAATGTTGCCTCCTTGTCCACCTTTCAGATATTAAGAGCTAGCAGATGTTTTAGCCAGCAGACAGGGGTGGGTGAGCTTGGCTGAAGCAGACATGCCCTGGTGAGAAAGTCACCTTGTCTGACACTGCATGTGATGGCAGGGGTCTTAATGCCCATTTTTGTGTCACCCAGGCAGGCAGCACAACAGTTCCCCTACCCACCAAAACGGAACCAGCTCTATCTGCACAACTAGCTTTTTTTGATCGAGATATTAGCACTTAACTGAATTTCCATTGTAAGGCACTTGCAAACATCAGAGCATCTTATCATAGCCTGTACATCAGACTGATGAGAAGTTTGCTGTGGTATAAAAAGTTCCAGATTAAAGCCTTTGGAATTTGAAAATAATAATAATAATAATAATTAAAAACAAAACAAAACAAACAAAAAAAAACTTGCAACATTTCCTTTATCGTAAAAAATTTCCAGTGATTAACAGTTCCTTTGGAGAGCATTGGCTCTTCTGAACTTCAGATGATGACTGCAAGTATTAATCTGCCAACACAGGTGGTAATAGTGCTTCTGCCTGCCAATTAGAGCTCTTGAGTTTGCAGCTGAATTACAAAAGCCTCATTCTGTACAAAGCAGCGGCCTCCTTTTTCACCTTGATACAGAGCAGCTTCAAACTATTATTCTTATGTCTGCTGTCATCAGTTTTAGAAGTGTCACATGACCGAGTAACTAGAGAATCTCAGAAAATAGAGTGATTCTATAGGGAAATTAAAAAGTGTTTAGGGGATGTGCAGAAGCAGGTAAAGCGAGAGGATTCTTTCCTACTGTAAATCATCTAAAGCTACCTGTAATACACAGAAATATTTACAGCATTATATTTTTCCTATTTAAATTAGATATCCCCCCCAGAAATGAATATTAATGCTGGTAGTACTGCACAGAAGTGCTGCAGAGAAAATTTAAAAAGTCTCTTGTATTTTAGAATTTTTTTTATAATTCTGAATATTTCACAAATGATAATATTTTGGAATTTTTGTATCTTTATGAAGTCATCAAATTTTTAATGTTACTGTTGGAGTCCTCATGATATAGTAATAAAAGAATTAAATGAGGTATCAAATATCTATGATAAAAGGCTGAAGCATTTCTTCTATTTTGGTCAAACATAGTTCTTTTCACTGCTTTTCTCCACATGAAAAGTTTAGTAAACTGATATGATTTTGTGAAAATTCTTGATTTCTTGAAGAGTGTTCCCTTGTAGAGACTGTAAATTCTTAAGTTTTGCTAATTTGCTCATTTGGTTTCCTTCTACTTATAACCAGTTGTTGGACACAGACAAAAAGCCATACAGTCACCATCTGGAGATCTGCCAGGAAAAGAGGAGATGCAGCCTTCATGGTGCTCTCCAGTGGAATCAGAAGATCAATAGTTGCTGTACAGTTAAGTTGCAGAGTAGATAGGTGAACAAATACCAAAGAATTACTGCATTTATCTCCAGATGAATGCATGTTATTAGGCCCATTCAAGACACACTATTTTCAGAAATGAATTTGCTTTGAAAAGAAAGTCCTTCTCATACTTTTAGATGAATCAGACATGCCATCCACTCACAGATTTGGTTTGTAGATTCCTACAGTTATAGGGCAAGCATTGGTGTAAATTCTCATCAGAATTAGAAAAAGAAAGAATATCCAATCTAGTGTTAAAGAGAGCAGGGATAATGTCCAAATAAAGAGAAGCTACAAAGAGGCTACACACATTCTGAGTTTTACTTGTCATTAATCCAGTGAAGAGTAAAAGGTTTATGTATAAAGTCACCAATCTTTGGGTTGTTTTTCATTTGTTTTGTTTATTAGTGTATAGAAAACTCAATGTCCTAATCTCAATAAGTGAATATGTGAATTAATTAATATGTTAAAGGTCTTCAAAGAGCAGAAAGAGAATACCTGATCTCAGCAAGTTGCTGCCTGTGCTATAAAAACATTTCCACTTTCACAGGCAGCCATGAAACAGAGATGAGATTTTTAATTCACTGCATTCATAACAATAGCTGAGTAAGGGGAAAAAAAAAGCTCTAAACTTAATACGGGTGAAAAGAAATTAAATCACCACCCACCAGATGACAACTGTAAAGCACAGCAGTGCAAAGCTTTTTCTTTATTTCCAAAGAATAGAAAAGATCAACCGAAATTGAGCTTTACTTTTCCCTGTATTTTCTCCCCTCAGTACTTCCCTACAAAAAGCACAGACTGCAGAAATGAGACTGCTTCTCTGTCTGTTGCCGCATGATAAAATGGCAATAGCCCTGTTTATCCTGTTTGGCATGTGTATAGCTCTGGGAATCTCAGAGAGTTAAGTTAAAAATAAGTGGTTGCAGAGAAGCAGATGAACCTTCTCTCTACCCTCAGGAGGAAAAAACAAAGAAGTTACGTAGAAGTTACACTCTAAATTCCATTCTACATACTTAGTCAGAGTGCAGACTAGGGTCTAGTATCCCCCTTAGACGTTTAGAGTCTACAGAAACTGCTCCCACAAAAAAGAAGTAGATCATAAGGGTGCACTGGTAGAGAGGTAACACGGCGATTCACAGGCAGTTCCTTTCTGCCTATCTCTGGTGTTTTCTCCCATGTTTAAGGACACTTGGCAGGTTGGAAACACTGCTCCTGCTCAAGAGCCAAGAAGTTTTGTGCATGCACAGACTATCCAGCAGTATTTCTAGTCAGCTAGTGCTCAGATTAGTTGAATGTCTTTAGGGGACAAGATAGCTGTATCCAAGCTGACCTGTTTCAGCTTGAATCTGATACCCAGCAGAAGTCTTGAGAGAAAGAGAAGGGCCAGAAGCTTGTGGCTGTAAATGCCTCCATCAGAGAGGAAGTGGAAATATATTCTGAATATGTCTAAAATAGTGTCTTAAATAGTGTTGTGTGTGAATGTGGAAAAACAGGTGTTAAGAAAGAATTTTAAATTCAGATATGGGTAAAGTGAGAAAGTGGGAGCAGAGCTTTTAGAAGATCAGAAAGAGGAATGTTCAAGTCAGTGGGTAGAGATCTGAAAACAAATGTTACAATTCTCACCTGACTTGGCTTATTCCTGAAGTTTCACCACCTGCTTGCCTGTAGGACATCTGCTCAGGTCTGGAGGCTGATGTTGACATGTGCCTGTGTCACCTGAGAGCCGTGCTGAGCAAGGCCACAGGCAGTTCACAAGTCTGTGGGGTTGGGCAGCTTTTCTCATGAAACTAGCAGAAACTCAGGTCTTCCGTAAGGTTTCGTGACAGATATCCTGCTAGGTCTAAGTAAGCTAAGCCAGTATTATGTGAACTGTCATTCATATTGACACTGCCCTGGATGGATGTGCCTGTGTGAGTTAACATGTTCTTGAGGGTCTCCATACATTTCCTGTGTTCAAATTGTAGAAGTATAAGTCAATGTTTGTGCCTAGGCAACATCTGAGTTTTCAGGGTCATATAGTATCTAACTGTTGAACTTAGGAATCAGGGCAAGGTCCACAAAATTATATTAGTTGTATAATAGAAATACAGTTTCCATCTTAATGCCTACTTGAAAGACATTAACAGGTATGCGGCTGTTATCTGGTGACAAGCATTAGTCCCACTAATTTATTTTTCCATTGTGTATGATCTCACCACATAGCCAGAACTCACAATGCATGCATGCATGCTCTTTTACGATACTATTGTGGGATAGTGATGACAAAGGCATGCATTTATTTTGCCACTGTGATCCATACGTATAATATGTTTAGAAATGTTTTTCCAGTTATATGTACCTATGCTAACACAGTATGAATTTCTAACTTTTATGCTGCTTTCACAATACAGAGGAGAAAATTAAACAACAAAAGACAGCTCCCACTGAGAAATCAGGTAGGAACAAGTCATTATTTCCTGTTTTAGGGGGGCTGTGAGTGTGGGGAGCATTAAACACTATTCATAATTCTTCCAATGTCATACACTTACATTTCAGTCAGTTTTTATGATATTTTGAAATATGTGGCTGAAAATAGTTCTTTGTGCAAATCTAGCAGAGTGGCAAATTCAAATGCAGTTCCAACAGTCTTTCCAATGACAATGCCAGGCCGAGGTGTTTCAGCTCTGTGCTGATTTTTCCTCCTGTGCCAGAGATGGGCTAATGGAATGGAGTGGAGCTGTAAATCAGATCTCTCCCAAGTTTATCTCCAGTGCAAATCACTGATTTTTTATTTTTTTAATTTTTTTTTTTCCCCAAGCTCAGAACCTTCCTGTGACTGAATTTACAGCACAGAGAACTGCACATGCAGGAAATGACGTAGGAGGATGAATCACCAGGTGGTTTAGGAACTTGAATGCATCTCAATCTGGCTTTCTCATGGAAAAACTGATTTTGGAAATAACTTATAGGTCTTACTTATAGGCCTTGGGGTCCTTGTAGATTTTGTGATAATAATGGTTCAAGCAACATTAACTTGTGTAGAAGCCCTGGAGTGTCACTCAAGCAATTAGAACATTCTCATAATTTCTCACGGATTACACAATTTTTTTTTTTTTTTTTTTTTTTTTTTTTTGGAAGATTTTAACTAAATATCGGCCTGTATTTCTACTAGGAGCATTCTTTACTCCAAAATCAATGAAAAGTTGCCAAATCTCAGACAATCATGTAAAATCAACAGATGGTGTTGGTATGATGTGATGATTGTTGTAGTGATGATAATGAATTTTCTCAATAAAATAAAATGCCATTTTATTTTAAGCTGAATAGTGCAATTTGCTACCTCATTTCCATTCTCATTTGGTATGTGGTTTTCCTTCACTTCAGTAGCAGAATAGATTCTATACTGAATAGTATTGTTCTGTCTCTAATTGTGAACGTTCACATAACCTGTTGGTTATATTGCTTTCTGTAAGAACTCACATGTTAATCAATCATTTTAACTTGAAGTGATATTTTGTAGCACTATATAACCAGAAAAGTTTTGATAGTTTTTATCTAACCATAAACTGCTGTAGCTTGTTCAAAACCATAAACAATGTTTCTGTTAATAGAGTTGGAGAAATGGCCTCAATATATTTCTAACCAGAATGTTTTACAAATTAGCAATAGGCAAACAAGTAGGTTGTGGCATTATTTCAACAAGAGCAGTTAGACAGAGGAACTTGCAAAGGTCTATGTATGTTAAAGACTATCTGCATTTTAGCAGCTTGAATGCTGTACACGTTTACCTGAGTGGAGAAAGCTAAGAAAAAATGAGAATCATGATATGATAAGAATATTTGAATATTAAAATGGCAAAGAAATCTTTTTTATATCTAAATGCTACAGTTCACCTTCTTTTGTCTTCTGTAGTCCAGGCAAAGCCAGCAAGTACGTGGTACCTAACTTGATCAGAAAAATTCCTGTAATATAGCTGGATATGTGTGAATACATGGAAACTTTCCCTTAATACTTCCTTGTTTTGCTTTAAATTATTGTGTATTTATCCACCTTCCTCTCCCCCCGCCTTCCCCTATGTCTTTGAGTATTTTCATTTAACATATTGTCTTGTCATTGCTCTTTCCTGGTCTAATAATACAGGCATTAATATAGCAGTGATAAGCTTTTTAAATTTCATTGTTAAGAATTAAATGCTTTTAATTAATACTACCGATTAAGAAAAAAAATCACTGCATTGTTTTCCTACTCATATGAATACAATATTTCTAATGTGACTAAATCTAGCAATTTTCTCCATCAAGAACTGAAAAGCCCATGCACTAACTTAGTATGCAGCCTGCATGTTAAATTTCTGTATCTTTCATACCTTCAGCATGCAAATATAAACTGCAAAAGTTAAAAAAAAAAAAATAAAAAAAAAATAGCATGATTGTGTTCCCATAAACCTCCACTCCTAGGAAAAGCCTAAACTTGAGAAAAATATCACTCTCTGTAGACATAATTTTTAATTCAAACCTCATAAAGCTTGAAATTCCTTATCTTGTCTAAATCTTAGCATTTCCTGGAATATATGCTCACCTGCAATCATAGTTTCTAGGTGTTCAGTTATTCATCAAATGGCAGAAGTGATGAAACACATTGCTCTTTTTTTAGGGGCTACTCACATTTTAAACATTTGCACTTTATAACACTCATTGCATCCTACTTGTTGCTCAGAAAGAAACCTAGATACAAGGCCATCATAATAGTCCATTGATTCCTCAACTCTAAAATATACCACGGCCCCTATTTTTCATATATTCAGCTTAGCTGCTACTATGCTACAAAATCTGGTTTGTTGGTATTGTTTTTTGTTTTTTGTTGTTGTTTTTTTTTTTTTTTAATTCCTTTTAAATAGACATAGCTTTGATACAGATTACATAGTGCTAGGCCCTTTTATCATCCTTTCTATTTCTAGCAATCTTACACCAAATCTCATTATTTTCTATAATAATTATGATATAAAAAAAAAAGAAGGAAAAAAAGTGTGTGGCCTGCAAAGCACTGCTAGTTCTCTAATTTCCCACAGCGATATACAGTTTATTCATACAGAATGGGATGTCTTCAAAGCTTTGGGAATTCAATGGTATTATTTCTGACTCAGCATAAAGGTTGAGCAAAAGGTTTCTGGGTATGGTTTGTATTCTCCTTCCAAATAACAAGGTTGGGGAGTGGATGTAAATTGCACTTCAGGAATTGAGGGGAATCCTTTTCTAAACTGACTTTTTCCTTAATATGTGTGCATAGCTCCCACTAAAATTAACTGCAGCCATTTATGTGAACCCATGTGCAATACTACTGAAGTTCATAATTTTGTAGCAGATTCCTTAGAGGATAATCTGTTAGCAAGTAGTCATTTGGCTTCTTTCCAAAGTAACTGCATGAAGCAATAGAAGATTAACTTTTTTTTTTCTGAAAAGTATACATGCAGTCCTTCTTAATTTAAAAAAAAAAAAAAAAAAAAAAAAAAAAAAGACACAACATAACTTAGAAACATGACAATTTCGTTATGCTCTTTCTTTTGTCTAGAGCATGAAGCAGTCAGGCATGAAAAAGATGTTTCACATACAAAGTCAGGTAGGCACTCCTGCATTTTGTGTGTTTATTACTTTTGAAACTGTTTTTTAAACAAATAGGAAAATATAATTGCATATGACAAATGTCAAAATGAACAAGATCACGGTCCTGTGAGCTATTTTGCAGCATCGAACATCTTTTACATGTCATACCATAGCAAACCTAGCACAGTACTTATTTACAATGCCTTTTGTCATTTTCTGAAGATATATATATACATATCTCAAAGGTCAATTTTCTGTTTTATAATTCCACTGGCATCAAAGAAGCTATGCTGATGAAGAATTTGAACCATTGTTTTAAGATGTTTATTTTAAATGGCTTCATTTTGGGAATTATTTGTTGGTATCTGCCTTTTATTTGGACTTTACAGCCTTCCAGCATGATTTAATTCCTCAGCAACATCAGCAATTTAGTTTTCCATACTAGCAATAAGTTCAGATCATATCAGTTCATGACCTGGCAACAGCCATGGTTCGTGGTAACTGTCCCTGCATATCATAATTCCTTTGCAACCTCTCCTGCATAAGATAGAGCAAAATTGCTGCAGTTATAGGAAGTTGCATAGTTCAGTTTTGAGGTGAAGCAGTCACCAAGGGTTTAACAAGTCCTCTCTACTCTTCTCAGTGTAAGGAAATAAGTGAAGAAATAAAGTTATTATTGATCATATTATTCATCCTTTACTATAGCATAGTGATTACCACGTGCAGAGAAAAATATGCCTACTATTGTTATACATCATTAGTTTGTTTTTAATTACAGTACAATTACTAAATTTTTTCAATATTCAGTAAATACAAAGTACAAATAAAGCAGTTCTCCAGCATGGAAATGTTATGCTGCATCTCACTGTTCTGACCATTTTTCTTCTATTTATTCCCAGTCAAACTGAAAACAACTGCAAGTACGTGCCATGCCTTGCTTTCTATGCAATATAAACCTGTTTTTCAGATGCATGTTTTCTCAATTCACATTTTTGTAATTTTTTCTTTTTAGTTATTAGTATTTTCTTGCTTATACTAATTATATGCTTACATTGTCCTTAGTCTGCTTAGTAACATCCGAATACATCAAAACACATTTGCAATAAAATGCTGTGAAGTGGCAGTATTCAAATTCTGAAATTTTTACTATTTATAACAGTAAAGGAAATTATGCTAGATGCATAATTGATGTTCTGGTTATTTTAGATGAGTGTAGGTACATAATGTAACTTTATGTAAATTCACCTTTTTCTAAAATTACAATATAGCAACTGAATTAGAAAATCTTTACAGAACTTCTTTTGTGCTTTGGAGATGATTTATTTCATGAATATAATAAACATATTTTATTGGCCTTGTTTTAATACTTTTTTCACCTTAATAAAAAATAACTAAAATTAAATTGAAGAAAAGAGTATTCAAGGGAAATATTTTGCATAACAAATATTCCACTGAGAACATTTGATAATGTCTTTGTAAGGTCATTAAGACTTCTGAATGTATAAAGGCTGTAATCTATGCTTATTGTGGCTAGTAATTACATGTTACATATGTCAAATCATGATCAGACAACAATCAGAAGGGCAGTGTTTACACTTCACACTTTGAATTGTGAGTGTTGTAAAGTATGCACCTTCACTGTTCAATTAGTTGGAGTCTCCTTAGGATAGAATCTTTGATTTCTTTCTTGAATTTTGTCTGGCACATCAAGACCAAACCATGTGTTATTCTGATGTTAAGTAATCTACAAAGAGTACACAAATGTAAGACTAAGCCCCTTGTGGCACAGTCCTCTTCCTGTTTCAGAAGTTGACAATATGGCAAAGCAAGCTGATTCTATTAAGATTCATAAATTAATCTCCTACATTAGATGCTGTAGGTTAGACAAGACAAATAACTGCTTTTATACAACTGTAAAAAGACATAGTGCTGATCTGGATCACATCTCTAAGAGGAAATAGGGAACATGAAGAATCTGAAATATGCCTCTGCAGAAGGATTGTATTGTCTTTTGGCAGTTGTTTTTACATATTTTTTTCTTTTTGCCCATATTTTAGGTATTCTTTCCTTTGTTTAATTCTATTACTCAAATTTGTTCAGTTTTATGTCCAGTGGATCTATCTTCTGTACTAGTTTATACAATAGACCTACTAATGATACTCTCTTCTGTTACAGAAGCATCAGAAATTAACTCATGCTTTCCACAGTAACAATCTTTTAACCAAAAGTCACTGCCTATATGGCTATTATATCAAAAACTGTATCACCTGACATATTTGGAATATAATGAACAGCCAAGATATTTTCTCTTGACCTTTGCAGATATTTGTACTACAGTCTTGAAGTTATATTCTGCTGCTTCAAATGATTATAAAGGTTAACAATGATTTAAAAAAAAAAAAAAAAGAAAGAAAGAAAGAAAGAAAGAAAGAAAGAAAGAAAGAAAGAAA
>NW_024962252.1:42916304-42947950 GCF_019238085.1 Lagopus leucura | reverse complement strand
AAAGAAAGAAAGAAAGAAAGAAAGAAAGAAAGAAAGAAAGAAAGAAAGAAAAAGAAAAAAGTAGTATCAAACAGACCCATGATTATATACAAAAATAATTCTATTTATACTCCATATTCTGAACTAACTCTCCTTGAATAAATCTAGTTTAAGATTTTAAACATCTGAGCTATTTAAACTACTTTTTTTTTCCACTCAAAGGAGAACAGTATTTGAATTCCTCCTTCTTTTTTTTTCTAAAGCTCAGTATATCTTTGCTTCATATAATTCTCAGCCAGATGTATAGTATGCTTGCTGGAACATGAGGTAGCTATTCTGTAATTCAGCATGAGATACAGTCATGGACACAAAAGCTCACTGACTTTGGAGTTTAGGTCTAGTTAAGACCAAATAATAAATCCATACATTCATCCTGGGCCAAATCTATTCATATATTACACCCCAGGTAATCTTAATGTTGAATTAAATGTGGATTGAACTGATAGATTTTCTATCATCAAATGATTAACCAACAATAAACAGAAATACAAGGCTGAGTTTGAAAATTCCCCAAATTAACACCAAATGCATTTTTATAGTCACTTGTTAATTATTATGTTATTATAAAAGTAATTAGTTTACTTATTTTCTTAGTTTAGTTCACATGAAGGTCAATGACAGCAATTGACCCTATGTCCAATTTGGATTTTAAATGAAATTCATAATCTCCGCATACTCACTAAGGATTCTCAAACTGTGAGAGAAGTCACCTTGAACAGAGGACAAAACTATAGTATTTCAGATTCATGCAGGAAATTACACCAAACTGTAAACAGTTTTGCCAAAAAAAAAAAAAACCACCAAAAACAATAACAACAACAAAAAACAGGAAGACTATAGAGGCTGGTATTTTAAGAAAAATTTCAGCATTGGCCAAAATTTATTCCCATTTAATTCTGTAATGAGAATACTACGGTAGAGGCAAAGTGTTTTCCAAAGATCTGAGAGTAACTGGGAACTTCTTGATGTGTTGGAAAAAGAAAATGTCCTCTATCTTGAATACAACAGAAGTAAAACAAACCATGCTTCGGGTCAACTAAGAGAATTTCTAATCCCAAATTAGAATTTATGTGATCTATAGGAGGTAAACAATAATCATCTGAATGTAAATATTAGAAATTGCAGAGAAAACTGAGCCTGTCCCTCAGTTAGGCAACTCCTAGTTAAGGAGTCAGAACATGAATCCATTTTGCAGATTTAGTGCCTCAAAGAGAACATTTTCTTAAATAAAAATGAGAAGCAGTTTTAATCCACTCAGAATGCTGTAATGTACAAGTTTTCAACATCTGTGGGCAAGATTATAAGCAGAACTGTAAATATTAAAGGATTTAAGCATGTGAGCATTTAATAGCAGCAAAATTGGCCTTTACTGAGTGCCTGAGGTTCCTGTTCTGAGCACTGAAATTTATGACTCTCCTTATGAACCAAAATCAAGACTCAAAGTTTCCTGGGATATGTTAGTGAAAGCTATGCTTAATTGCTCACACTTCCTGTTGTAAAAGAGGGTATTGAAAGGTTTTTGCCTTCATGTGGGTTTCCATCATCTGTAGAACCTCACATTCATCTGATGTCAGTATTAACAATGAAGTAAACATTGGGATAATTCAGTCAGAGGAGACCCCAAAGTGCTCTGTGACCTTATTCAAGGTTATTTTCCTTTCTTACAATGAAGTTCTAAAATAAAACGGACTAGCAAAGAAGTGAGGGGTAAAAATCTCATGGATTCCAAATCCTGACATCATAAATTCTTTTGATTACAAAAGAGTAATAATCATTTACACCAGGGAATTTTTATCTCATTGTGTTGCTCATTATCTTTAACTATTACGGGTATTAATATATGCTGATTTTGTGCTATACAAACACATAATCAAAAGTTTTTCCAGCTTCCAAGAGCTTTTACTGTAAAAAGGCGGGGGAGTCTGATGGTGCAGGAGAAAGTTATACAGAGGTGAATGTCAGCTATTCAAGTGTCAGTCTTTGGTTGAGATGTGTAGATGATAAGAAAAGAGAGGTAATAAACAATATGTTTTGGGGGGATAGAGCAAAGGCAGCTATAACCTTGAGTTCATGTTTTAAAAGAGCTCTAAATATTCACTTGCTTGAAAGCTTTGATTGGTACAGTGTTTGCACTTGCATTAACCATTGCATGCTGGATTATAGTACTTCAAAGAGTGGGGCTCTTAGCTTTCACTGTGAAATCCTATGTACGTGCCATTAAGACACTTTTTATTGCAAATTAATATCCTGCAGAAAAGTTGCAGATGAAAGAGAAGATCTATTTAAATGGTTACTTTTCTTGAGGCAAAAAAAAAAAAAAAAAAAGCAACCATGGTACTAAGCCTCATATTCTTTTCCTTCCCCCTTCATCCTCATTTTTAACAATTTTCCTGTAGAGTCAACAAGTGAAATCCAAATAACAGGTAAATGTTACATTTTTCTGCTATGTCTTGTAGAAAGAAATAATGAACGTTGTTGAAGAGCACGTAACATTCATCAACAGTTAACAATGCTGATGTGAACCAGCACTGGTAAACTGACATAACTGCAGATGTAAAGTTCTCTATCAAAGAATGCTTTTATCAGTTGATTATTTTATCTTATTTTAACTGTTCTGTAGCACATTTCTTGGGAGATATACACAGATGATAAGCACTGAGCAAGCTAGCAATAATCAGATTACATAGGCATCAGAAGACATTGAGGAAATTCATATTAGAAGTGGTTGGACCATACTAAGTGAAAATGAACACTTTGAAAGCAGCCTGCTAGTTTTCTGCTATAGTCAACAGGGAATAATGAAATGGGTTTAGGCACCTGCCAGCAATACACCTCACTTACTTTCAGTCAGTCTGCCTTGTTGAATGGAATCACAGACCAACCACTCTTGTTCGGAGTCTGGAGAAAAGGATGTCAGAAAGAAAGAACACATTTTCTAAGTGGATGTACAATTTGAGAAAAAAATAAATAATTCAAATAAAGAAGAATCTATTGCTGTATGACTTCAGAATGGTCATATCTGGCAATTCTGAAGGTACATCTAGCTCCAAATTCTGCTGTTTATTTGTTTCAGGCAATCAGATTTGCCCAAGGAAATATAGTAAGAAGAAGGTAGAAGGCAAAGGGATCCTTCCCTGGTGCAGTTTTGGCAATGAACAGTTAGGCAATTCTCTCAGTTGCTAGGGAATTACAGAATTCCAGTGCCCAAAGTCTCGATCAGAACTTTCTGAAGTACTCTACAACAAGCAATATTCAGAAGATTTCCAAAGGCTGTTCAGAAAGCTCAGAGCTGCTACTACCACTAGGGTAACAACTATTATTGTAATATTAGATCCATTGTATATATGCCATGAGACACATTTAGCCCAGTTTTTCCAGGAAAATTACTAAGGAGATCAGCTCTGTGCAATGTGTTTGCTGTGAGAGCCTCGTTTTAGATTAGATATGAGGAAAATAATTCTTTGCTTTGAGGAACAGGTTGCCCAGAGAGGCTGTTGATGCCTACTTCCTGGAAGAATTCAAGGCCAGCCTGGATGGGGTCGTGAGCAACCTGCTCTAAGAGGGAGGTGTTCCTGCCTATAGCAGGGGAGTTGGAACTAGATGATCTTAAAGGTCCCCTCTAACTCAAACCGTTCTATGATTCTATGATTATATTATGTTTCTGAGAGCTGTCACTTAATGTTCTTTCCTTGCAATTCTTTCTAGCCCCGAAAAAAAGAAAGACGTCTAAGCAAAAAGAAGGTAGGAAATTACTCTGTGTATGCATGTATGTGTAGATGGAAGATCACAAGGATGATCAGAGTACTCGAGCACCTCCCCTGTGAAGACAGGTGGAAGGAGCTTAACTTGTTCAGCTTAGAAAAGAGAAGGCTCTGGGGAGACCTCCTTTCAGCCTTCCAATACTTAAAGTGAGCTTATAATCAGGAAAGGGACAGACTTTTTACACTGTCTGGTAGTGACAGGACAAGGGGGAGTGATTTTAAACTAAAAGAGGTGAGAATTACTTTAGATGTTAGGCAGAAATTCTTCACTTAGAGACTGGAACGACTTTCCCGGGAAGCTGTGAATGCCCTGTACCTGGAAGTGTTCAGGGCCAAGCTGGATGGGGCCTTGGGCTGCCTGATCTAGCACTTGACTTAGTGTTTTGCAACCCTGCCTATGGCAGGGGGCTTGGAACTAGATGTTGTTAAGGTCTCTTCCAACACAAACCTATGATTCTATGACTGTACAATAATATCAGATCATAATTTTACATATATTTGTATATGAAAAAGCTCCTAAAAGACTGTATTAATTTTCAAAGAATTGTACTTGAAAAGTCTAGATAATAATCTATTAAGAATTAGTATTTAAATTATTTCCAACCTTGAACTCAGTTACCTTTCATTTTTCTGCCTAGAAAAAGCAACTGAGAAGAAACATCTGAAAGATGAAAAACACAAAGGTAATAAATGGATGAAAATCTCTGCAAACCAGCTTTTTTCATGGGGTTGGAAAGAGGAGCTTTGTTAGCATTTTTAAACATATGCAAGTACGCCAAAATGATGAAATTGTGTGGAGATTCCCAGTAACTGAATGTCTGATGGCTCCTCTGGGTGTCAACATCAAGTACTATAGCTCTATGTCCAATCTGGCTGCAGAGGTGCCCTGTCTGTGACCCCAAAAGTGGTACATCATTAGCTGATCTACTGGGTGCTCTGGCTCTATGTCTTCAGATGAGTGGGTTATCCTAGTCAGTCTGCTGCTGTGGTTGCTGATATGGTGGTGTATTGTTCACTTCCTTAGCTTGTTTGATGCTTTAGATCATCCACCTCATATTGTAGAATGATTGTGTCATAACAGAACACTTTTTTGTGTGTGTTGTATACTTCATGGTCTTTTATAGTCTGGTTAACATTTTGATAAAGCACCACCCTGATTGTTTCTCTATAATAATAGAAATTATTTCTTCTATACCTCTGAAGATAATCAATAGTAATATACACTAATACATTTTAAGTTAGTGGTCTATGACACAAACATCCTCTTTACATTTCCTAAAGGCTGTGAGATTTTTACAGAAGTGAAGATTTGAAGTCAGATCTACATACGTTAGTCTTCAAGAACAATTAGGTGCTATGTATGATTAAAATCTTGGAATCTCAAAGAATAACATATGCTTAATTGTACTAGTGCAGATCTGCTAAACTAGGAACAGTCTGCCTCTATGGGTTTACTAGACATACAGTTTCTATGCTTAAAGAAAGTCATATTTGAAAAACAGTTGGGATCATACCAATACTATCTCATAGTTGATTCCAACACTAGGATGTTTCTCACTGAAATCTAATTAAATGTTTCATCCTTAAGCAGAAAACTAAGTTATGATCTATGTTTTGTTCTTTAGGAGCTCCACCAGCAAAAGAAGCTCCAAAACACCACAACCTGACATCAGGTATATAATTTTCCTTCTTTTTTCATAAAAGAAATTCCTTTTCCTTTCCAAAGTGTTCCTGTTGTTGTAAGGGATGTCACTCCTACAGCCGTTTTGTATCTGTTATTCATGTCAAGGCAACATGATGCAAGGAAAGCAGAGTAAGTAAGACCCACAAATATTATTCCTGTGGAAAACAATGTATTCAAATTGTATTGCTTTATGATTTTACTAAACTTCTAAAGAAATAAGTAGCTAATTATAAACCAAGTGACCTATAATTAATTTGGCAGTAATTTATTTAAATGAGCATGTGTTTCTCATAGAAAATCTGTTCCGTAGCAAAACTACATAATGAGGACTGTGTTCCATTTATTTGTTCTTACAAGAATAAATATTGTCTCTTCAAATTCACATCCTCTCCACAAAAAAAAAAAAGGTGAAAAAGAGTAAGGCATCTGAGGAGGACATCTCCTCTCACTGCGTTATTGTTTGCTCCATGTTTTTCCTAGTTTAAGATAAGAATAAAAATACATTCCAGATACTTGACTGATATTGATCCCTGCAACTTCAGTGGAACTGCACTGATTAACACTAGACAAGGATCTAGGTTATTTATCTCACCTTGAGATGTAACTTATGTACTTATGTAAAACCAAAATATGTACTAAATATTAATATGAATCTTCCTGTAAAAACTTTGTTGTTCTTAGACAGTCAAGAAAATGACTTCATCTCAAATAATTCAGATTGCTTTGTTGTATGTTCTTTTTTGGTTTTTTTTCTCCATGCTTACTATAGGCAGAATGTTTTACAATCCCATATATATGATGGAAAATGTGTGATGCACGTGTAGATACATTTATGTATGTATAAATATGTATCTATAAATTTTAAATATAAATATTTTAATAAACCTAAAAATGATAGCTAAGTGCAAAACATATGCAGTGCAATCAGACATCAAGGGAAAGAAAATGTGAATGAAATGTTAAACTCAAGCTCCCAAATGGTAGTGTGCTGCACACATAGCTCACAAGAATTTGTTGTATGGGTGCCGCTAGATGTATCTATATAAGAATGGCTTGGCTTAGCTTAGCCTTTTATATATTTTTTCTTTGATAGGGAATGCATGCAATTTTAGAATCAGGTATAAAATTAAATTCCTTTTAGTATTTTTATAATTCTGTAATTGACCAAAATACACAGAATGTAGACCCTATGCTAAAAGTCATACCCATTCTAACAGTATAGCAATACTGACAACAAATAACAAGTAAATTAATGAATTAAAGCAGAGATTTTCTTCTGTAGTAAAATTACAAATTCAAGATAAGCGTGTGTTAAACTAATTATCGTGTCTTCTGCACACCAAAGTTTGCATCATTCAAAAACTGTTTTTATTAACAATAATTGCTGTTATTGGTTAATCTAATTATATTCTAATATCGCACAACTGACTGGATGTTTCCTAGATCAGAAACAACTCTATGCAAACAGTCCTTTGTAACTGGCTTCACAAACATAACTTTACGTCAGTATCTTCTTTGTCCACTAAATAGAATTAGTAAGCATTCAGAAAGTGGGTGAAAGGTTTCCAAAAGAACATCAACTTTTTTTTTTTCTTTTCAGTGTTGTTCTTTGGTATTTGCTCAGTTTGAGAATTTAAAAGCTGAGACCGAATTGTAGGTCATGTCCTCTTGAAGTTGATTTATTCTTCCTGTGTTGTTTGAAGATGAAGACAGTGCATTTTCTCCAATGCACCAAATTGTAATAATTTCTGCTGATAAATGGGATTTACACTTTCTGAGCGAATCTAAAAATTTAAATAGTAAATCTCCTTTCCAGTTTGAAAAGCTGAATAGATTAGATTCACATGTACTTAGATTTTGATCAGAGTCCTTCAGCCTTTTCCCGGTATTATGAAGCACTCAGATAAAGTGAAATAAGCAATTTAAAAAGATGAATATATCTTCAGTTTTCAGAAAGTTTCACATTTGGACAGAATTTTAAGCATCTCTGTACCTTTCATATAAGCAATGGTGATATGTGCAGTAGACACTAAATTTCTCTCCCCTGTAGAGCTGCAAGCAATTACTCAAAATTCTTCCCCCTACTTTCTCCTGTCCTAAGTGGCAAAACTGACACCTGTGCTCAGAATGAAACTTAGGCACTAGTTTTTCCTTCTGCCTTACAAGAAATTTATTCACAAGCAGACACAAGCAGATTTTTGGGCATTTGGAGTAGAATTTGAGAAGAGTACAAATTCAACTTTGTGATGAGAGTCGTCTTCCATATCCTTTATACAAACAACTGTAGACTCTAAGTCCTAATCTGCTTCAGTGCTCACATCAGAGTATGAAAATTTAAAGTAACCAGTACTTGATTATGTTTATTGCAATTGCCATGTAACTGTCCTTATGGCTGAAAGCCCAGGAAACACTTTCTTTCATTTGTCACACTGTTAGCTAAAGAGACTGACTTTTTTTTAAGCTGTTATCTTAAACGACAAATATGCAAATATGGCAAAATTAAAGAGAGGCAGTGATGAAAGAGCTTGAAAAGTGAGAAATAATGAGATTGATCTTAAACCTGTATAAATAGGTTAAACTACAGAAATATGTGGATTGTTTTAAAGGTAAATAGAAATCAAATTAGTCATGCTAAATTGCATCCTGTGTCTTACATAATTAATGTATCTACCCTTATAAATTGCTAAGAGGTTTACAGTTTCATGGACATAAGATTTTCTATCCTATGAACTCCTATGTCTAGTCAAAGATATTGTACATCTGGAAAAATTAAACTTACCATTAGGTGCAATTGAAACATCCTTTATTTGAATATACTATGCTATCTTTTCTATGAAAAAAAGCATTTCTCAACTAGATTTATTCTCTGCTTCTGCAACACTGTTTCTCAGATGTTTTCCAGCATAAAAATAATATTTTCAACATATTATCAGCAAAAGATTGCACATGAAAACCTCAGCAGCTCCAATGGGTGAAGTCATTATATGTCTGTATTAGCATATGTTGATTAGTTTGTTTCTATAAAATTATTTAGTTGCCTTTCACCATTTGTATCTCTGTAACATATTTTCCAATGCAAGTATGATCTCCAAATTTCAGAAAGAAAAAAAAAAAGTGAAAGTTCTATTGAATGTGAGATTTAATGTGAGATATTTAAGGATGTTTCCTCAGGGCTCAGGGGTCACAAACTTGTCAGAAATGCAATATAAGATTTTTTTTCCTCTGATCATTATTTTCACTGAGAATGAGAATGCTTTCCTTTTTTCTTTCTCACTGGCATGAAGTATTTGGAGACTCCATATTTGAAGTATGGTTTATTTCATCATTCTGTAAATGCACTCTGTTAATATCATTAAGCAGAAACATATTTGTCTGGTTCCATAAAATATAAGAATTGAACTACTATAAATAAAATAAATAAAATAAAATACACAGTAGTCAGAAGAGAGTGCAAAATAGATTGCTCCTATCTATAGATAGGTGAGAAACTCATCATTCTGATGAACTGTGGATAATATATTTTCTGCTTTGCTCATCATCCAGGTAGCCCGTATATCTCAGAGGTGTGATGATTCCAGTATTTTGTCAGTAGTTTCTTTCAGAACATCGTCTGCACAGACTCACTCTCTCAAAACTGACCATTTGAATACAACTTCACCAGAGAAGCTGCCCAAAAATATAGAAAAGATATTAAATCTTTTCTCAAAATAAAAGCATAGATCATTAAAGAGAACATTAATAGCTGCGTCTCTGAGGGTAGTAATGAAAACAGTAGTAACATCCTTGAAAAAACTTGAATTAGATGTTTATCTTTTTTTTTTCCTCACTAACATTCGGCAATAAATAATTAATATTAATACTGTTTTTCCTGGACATCAGGATGTGTACCATTGGCTAAAAAATAATACAAGGAACTGGCACATTGAGAGGTTTTCAAAAACTTTTAAGTAAGATCAGTGTCCATTCATTTATAAGTCCTGTGTCTACACAGATCTTCTCATGCAGCAAGATTTCCCCAGGGTCATCACCATTCTTCACTGTAAGCATGCAGCATGATAGTAGAACAAGCAGCATGGTAATGCTGCCTGCAAGAGAGTTCATGTAGAACAGCCTCTGATCTTCAGGCATACACCTTTTAAGTACTGGCCATGAATGGTTCAATGTTTGAGGTTTGTTAGGGTTTGAGAACCAAGGCTGCCTATTCAACCTTTCCAGTAACTTGATCTTAGTAATTCCACCATTCTGAAGCTGATCTTTATGAAATAGTTGGAGACTAACTCTCAGTAGGCTTGTCTAACCACTGATATGGACAAATACCGTGTGTTAATAAGTAAAAGTTTAAGGAGAGGTTAAATAGTGCAAAATGCTTGAGTGATCACATATTAAGAACTAAAGTGACTTTGATTTAATCTGGTTGAACCTATTTTGAAATTGAATTGAAGACAATTTCACTGGGGCTGCTTTAATTCTGGATGAGTTCCCACGCATCAATTTTTGTGTGGGCTAGTTAATCTATTTTAAAAGTTAACTCAAATTAATATTCCTGTTCTAAAAATTCACATAAGGGGGAAATATCAGACATAGTCATAGGTAAACTATGAAAGCTTTATGATCTGATCTGAAGCCAATTAAATATCACTAGAAAACTGTAGATTGTAATGAGTTTTAAATTTAAAATCTGTACATACAAACCACAAATAGGAAAAACATCCATTTTTATTTTAATTATACACTTATGGGTAGCCTCTCTGCACACTGATATTGTAATTGAAGTTAAGTGGTACTCTTTTTTGAAATAATCAAAGTCACGTGGATGATCTAGAAGAACTTTGAATTTGTGCTGCTCCTACTACAGGAGGACATCTGCGACATCTACCCCAACCACTGTACTAACCCCCTTTATTAATCTTGTCTGAGTTTGTCAGTTCTGTTACCTTACCTCGAGTTTATTTGTTGTCAGAACTGGTTTATAATTAGGAACTGCTGTCCCAGTTAATTTGACAGTTTTTCAGACTGCTCTTATCTGAAGACATTCAAATTCACACCTCTTCCTAGAAGATCCGCAGGAGTACAAAATTACAGAATAATACAAGCAGGACACAGCTGCCTGTTCCTTTGCACTAACAGCATTCCAGATCCATTAGAGTCATTAGTACTGTAGAATACTAGGCAAGATTTATCCATTTCATATAAAGGTCTGGGTTCGATCACTGACATCTACAGACAAAATCCTTCAAGATAGTCACTGAAAAAATGCTTGATCTACCTGATAATTTCTCTGATTGAGTGCACTGGTAGCTGTGTTAAGCTGAGATGAGAAGTGAATACTGTCTACTGGTTTCAACACTATCAGCAATAGGATGCTCATGGAGAAGTAAGGGCTGGATGAGCAAACAGTGATATGGATTGAAAATTGTCTGAATGACAGGGCCCAGGGTGTGGTGATCCATGGTACAAAGTTAGAGAGCAGATAGCAGTGTACTCCCCAGGATAGGGGAGTTTCACTGGGATGGTACACCTGTCAAAATGTAAAGCAGGTCTCCTAAGATGAGCTTAGGGATACCGGAAACCTCTTGTGGAGCAGAAGGACAAAAGTTCAATTGGACTTGATTTTCAGTATGCATAAAGTCCATGAAAGTGAGACGTATGATCATTTTTATTTTGGGGATTTTAAGCTGGAAGTGTCAGAGAGTGAGCACAGGAGTCGATCCTATTTAATGTCTTCATTAATTATACTAATGATGAGGCAGAGTGTACTGTCAGAAGTTTGCAGATGACTTAAAATTAGGAGCCGTGGATACACCAGCATTAGTAAGGGCACGTGTAGTTTACTGGGTCCAATTCTGGGCTCCCCAATACAAGAGAAGTGTGGATTTACTGGAGAGAATCCAGCAAAGGGTCATGAAGATAATTAAAGCACTAGAGTAACTTTTTAATGAAAAAAGGCCTCAAGCATGACACCCAGTCTTTTTCCTCTTCTGCTAAAGAATTGAAAGCTATCATAAATTACATCCTATCCAAAAGCATAAGTCCAGATATAAGACTTTTTTCCTCTGATAATCTAAGGAAAGATAATGTTAAGCCATGTTTCCTACTGCTCATCGCTCTTTTTTAAATAACATTTGCCCTGAAGATATGAGACAATACATTAGAATTGGGAACATTCTTCAGTTAGAAGACACATTCTGTATTCATATTTAATGTGGGAATTATAAAAGCAGAAGGGGTTACATTCATAGTCCTCTTTGCATGCCAAAATTCAATTTGTTTCCTAGCTATGGTGCATCGTAACAGTGCTGAAGATTCTGATACATACATAGTTCCAAAGATGTTGGCATTTGTTTGAATGACATTTTATCTGCATTTTTTTTGCAGCTTAGGTTTGCATGATAAAGCAGCTGAAAAGGACAACATTAAAGAGAAATAGTGGAAAAGGATTTCTTGTGTATAGGCGACTGGGTTTGTTTTATATGCTTTAAAAAAAAAAAAAAAAAAAAAAAGGCAAACAATGAGGAGCAGTTACGTGCTGGGAGTATTAATAGGAAAACTAACCAAGACAGTTTGAAAAAAAAAAAAAAAAAGAAGTTTGAATACCATCCAAAAACTAAAAATGACCTCTTTACAAAATGCTGTGGTGTCAGGCATGCTGATTATGATATATATAAACATGTTTAAAGTACTTCCTATAAAAGATCGAGTATGTATCAGGACTTACTGAATGTGTGAAAGAAAGAGTTGAGTTTTGCATTCTGAAGGCATGCACAGTTATTTTTGAAACGATTTCTACTGTCTTTAAATAAAGTACTTACTGGTATTTACTGCGGCTAGAAAGTGCATGATACCCTACTTGCCTTCTTCATAAGGAAGAGTGAACTGGCTACGGACTATTTTTTAAATTATTTTTTAATTTCATTTTTATTTTTTTAATTTTTATATCCATTAGAGGAATATGCAGAAATTATTTCCATTTAAAAAGATAAACGGTGAGTTTTAAATTGGCAATTTCTTTCCTATAAAATATTTTTTTATCAAATTGACGCTCAGAGGGAGTCGATTTCAGTCTTGATTTTTATTTTTATTTTTTAATTAAGTGAAACCTATTGAGAAATCTCTGGCAGAGCATTTTGATAGGAAACGATTGGTTTTAATCATAGCTTCTTTTGTGGCAATTTATTGTTTTCAATTAGCTTTACTTAGGAAAGATATCTTATTGAGTGAAATAAGCCTGTTAATTGTAATTATTATATATCCCAGAAACTACTGTATACCACACAGTAAGCAAACACAGAGAATATAGCTGATCCACATTAAGAGATGCCCAGAGCAGAGGGGGCTGAGGGGAGACCTCATGGTGGCCTACAGCTCCTCACAGGGAGTGGAGGAGTAGCACTGAACTCTGCTGTCTGGTGACAGTGTCAGGATCCAATGGAACAGCGTGGAGCTGCATCAGGGGAGGGTCATTTGGGGGTTAGGGAAAAGATCTTCACCAGAGGGTGGTCAAGCATGAAACAGGCACCAAGACTGCTGGAATTGGACAACATTTTCATATGTAGGATTTCAGTGGTGGTCCTGTGTGGAGGCAGAAGCTGGACTCCATGATCCTTGTGAGTCCCTTCCAACTCTGTGATTCTATGATTCCATGTTTCTATAAATGCCTTTATAATAATCTCTATATCCTTGCTGTGGGCTCTAATCAGAAGGTGATTTCTCTAATCTAATTTCATCTTTCTAAAAGAGATCCTGGATTCATCTTACAGAGGACCACAGTGAAAATACCAATAGCCTGAGGGGAAAAAATGGTTCTATTCTTAGATTTAGAGGGAAAGCAGTAAGTCATTTTCAGAAGAATCTTATTTCTAACATCACTTTCAAGTGCGCCTTTTAGACAGTATATACTTAACCTTTGAATGAGTGAAGCAAGAAAGCCACAGAGGATAAAATAATTGGGTTGAACATACCAGCATTTCTGACACACCATTCTGTGTTCAACTTTTTATTGTGACTTGGCGGTAAATAAACAAACCTTGCTTTTGAGTTCAAAACACAAGGGAGCCTTGGAGTCCATCTCAGATCGGACCTGTTACAATAAACAGCTTGTTTTTTGGTTGTTTTTTTTTGTTTTGTTTTTGTTTTTGTTTTTTAATGTGGAATGAACAGCAGAGGAAAGAAATGGTCAGCAGAAAAATAATTGTATGAGAACTAACTTTTTCAGATTCCAGCACTCCTCCAATCATTTTCACAAATGCATGCCAGACTCATAGTTATCTTTTAAACTCTTGTCAGCATTAATTTCAGAGTCCACACAACTCAGCTTCTGTAACAAATAAGGTCTATTTCATCTGTGCTGAAAAGATCTGTTCCTGAAAACCTTTAAAACATTGCACAATGAAGTGTGACTATACAGAGCAGTGCTCAAAAATCAAAAAAAGGAGCCAGTGCCATGTATTGCCCTTTTCAGACCAATAGATACATGTATATACTCATCTGAACCCTAATAAAAAATGCCACCATCACCATTTCACTGGAGACCTACTGGAACTTCTCAATCTATCTGAAAGTGTCTGTGAAATACAAGATCAGAAAATATGCGTGTTGCTTTCAGGAGTTTCCACTCAGCTATCCTAGAATGTAAATATTCTGTGGGGAAAAAAAAAAAAAAGGCCTACAACTGTGTGGAATAATGGAAAAAAAATGTAAATTGTCTATAGTTTCTAAACTTCTACAAATATCTCATGCTGAACTCTTCAGCTAAAATCTTGTTGACATGTGGAATCTGCCTTGTGAGACACTAAAGTTGTGTGTTGTTGTAACTCAATTAATGGGAATTAAATTATACAGTCCTTTTCTGAGGGAATACAACAGAGACTCATGGTGTCGATTTGGAAATTATAAATGTTAACCATCTCTTCTTTGTTTTCCTAGCTCCTGTCCGCTACTTTCAATGTGTTTTCATAAACGGACCTAACGGATTTGGACTGCAGTTTCCTACCAATCCTTCTTCAGACAAGGAAGAAAAGAGTCACTCAAAGACTTCCAAGAGAAAGACAAGGAAGCCAGGACAGTAGAGAGACTGAGTCCTGTGATTGCTCGCATTTTGCACATTATCTTTTCTGCTGAGGTCCACAGTAGTCACAGTGGTACTTGTCATTGCAAGAATGTGATCCATTTGTCACATGTACCTGGAAAAGCTTCCATGAGACACGGGCAAAACAAAGAGTAATAAGCTGTGTTTGACAAAGGCAGAGAAGTAAAAGCACCCCATTTCTCGTGGAAAGGCTGCTAACAAAGCATTGGCCTGACTGTGTGTGTGAGCGTGTGTGTGATTTCCTGCCTCTTTAGCTCTGTTTTTCTTAACCTGCTCGGCATTAAAGTCAGTCTGTTTTCCATTTATTCTTAACTAGGGAGTGTGAGGCTGAACATAGCTTTTATATCAGCAAGATTGCAAGACTGCCGGCAATCCTAAATCACTTCTTCTTAAAGTTCAATCAAATTGCTGACAGGAGAAAGTCTCAATAAATCATGAAAATGTGCCCTGCAACTGGTGCTATTTTTATTTCTCATTGACTAGTGTGGCTTGAAGTTCACAATTGCTATCAGCAGCTCAGCATACTACCAGTAAGTTGATTCTTCAAGTCATGCTAATGATGGATATTTCTGTTTAACCTGAAGCAGTTAAAGGCACTATGTTTGCCCTGCCTGCTGGCAAAATACAAGTAGTTCACGTTATAAAGCCCAAAGTGAGAACAGAAAGTAAAACAACATGGCAAAGGTGAGAAAAATCGATGTTTTATCAACATGACGATCCCAAGAAACAAGCAAAACAAAACAAAACAAAACAAAATCAGATCTATTTGTAGCAAAAACCATGAAAATTGAGAATACACCAGCCAACCACTTTCTATGAGCTTAAGATGAAAAGCTGTGATATATGATGCTGGTCAAAACATGAAACCAATCCAAATACCCAGGGTGCATGCATGCCAATTTGTTACAATCTCAGATCAGTGAGAGAAAAAATAAAAATAAAATCAGAAGCATATGCAATAATCTGGGTAGTTGATTTTACTAGAAGTAACTCCTCCCCATAGACAGAGTTTCTGAGCTATTAGAAGGATTTTTTCAGAATACATCCCTGTTGATAAATTATAGATGAGAACTGAAAGTAAATAAGCCTATCTTCAACTTTCTTTTGTTTGTTTCTATAGAAATAATTGATTGGTTACCTTAAGAAAGTGATGGGAAGACATTAGATCCCTGAAAACCCGTAACTGAAAATCAGTACCTTACTTGCTTATACATCTGACAATGTAAAATGCTACGCATTTTCTCAAGCTGCTGTATGCTTGCATTTAATCTATGAAAGGAATGGCAGTGATCTTAGAGAGACAACTACCAGCTGAAGGAGCACTACATTCATTGTACAACTGGATACTTGTAGCATCTGACCACACCTGTAACAATCCATTGCTCTATTTTCTGCATAATTCCAGGCAATGTCACTGCTTTTCCCCATTCTCTCTGCCTGCCAACCTGTTCATATCTCAATTAAATAACTTACTCACATGTGTTTCGGACAACTGAATTTCTGACAAACGAATGCAACTCAGATTGCTTTGCTGTTGCACTGTTGAGTCAAGCTGATACTCTGATTATTGATCACGGCCTCACATAGACTAGATCCAGTCTCATATTTTGTCCTTTGCTGTAAAATCTGTGATTGCAACAAGCAACTTAGATAATGGTTTCTGAAAAGAGGTAGGATCATTCTCTAGGAGTAGCTCTTTCCATACTGGAGTGCATGGCAGATAAAAAAAGTTCAGGCCTCCGCTGTTACCTGTGAAATCATTTTCGCAGATTTACGGTGATATAAAGCTGCTGGCAGAGAATATTTCATGATAAAATGTCACTTGTTACTTTTGTTTCAGTAGGCCTTTTTATATTTCCAGTGTTGGGTTCTTTTGTTTTGGTTTTGGTTTTTTTTCCCCAATTTATGATTATGTGTATATTATTATGGATGTTATTGCCTTAGGCTTGTATTGTGAATCTTAAAATAAGACTATAACTTTCCAAAAATCATTTAATTTCATTCAGGACTTTATCCAATTTCAATAATCAAAGCAAGATTGCACTATAAGCCTTCATTTTTTTCAACATTTTTTACCACTGTCAATTCCATACATTATGATTAGCCATAACCTTTCTTTCTCATTTGAGTTGAGAGGTGGTGAGGATATATTTCATGTATCATTCCCGTAATGTCTCAGTTATGCCTCTGAGCGCTTTGTAAACATAAATATTGATTATCACTGAAAAAGTAATATGAAATGAGCTATTTATTTTTCTTCTCTAATATCAATCTGATATCCTCTAAGAACAAAGGAAACAGTTGTGCTCTCAAAATGGCAAGCATTTTTCTCTTTAAATTCAACTGGAACCTTAAAAAGTATTATTTGAATTGCATGGCTTTACTCAAATTAGCCTGAAATATTTCAAAATCATACGCTGATTGTTATCTGTTTTGAAAAATAAAGGTTATATACTGTCTGTGACTGTAGATTGTTTTTGTGAATGCAAAAGTGGAAGGTAGGAATTTATGTATGTAAAATTTTATTCCTACTAAGTAATTACTAAGTAATTACTGCTAAGTAATAGCAAATCCTATAAATATGAAGACGGCATTTCTTACAGCTGAAAATGAATCATTCCCCATTCTATTCACTCCTAATGGGCTTTTGCAATACTTATCTTAACTAGTGTTTCCACACACTTCTTTTATGGATTATACTCTAACAGTTAAGTCAAATTATTTACAGCCATTTAAGACAGAACTTCATTTGGTACCAAAATAACCCACATTTGTCAAGATACTTATTTAAACTATTATTGTAAAACTAGGAAAAAAAAAAAAAAAAGAAAAAGAAAAGAAAGAAAAATGCATTCTCCTATAACTAATCTGAGGTCAAGATGATCTCGATGGCCAAGAAACAGAGAGACCAAAAATTGTGAGATTTTTTTAACAATAAGATTTTTTTAACACTTTTAAGAACTATGGCTTGTCTATACTAGCAATTGCTAAAACCCAGGAGGTGATGCAAGAACCAGACTATGGTCTGAAGACAGCATAACTAATTGCATATCCCTGTTTTGGGATTTGAAGTCTCTCTGCCCATGGAGTTTGGTGAGTCTTTGCACATGAAAGACTTATTGCTCCATAGGATTGTTGTGCAGGTGAATCAACATTTCATGAGATGAAACTCCTCTTGCAGTTCACCTTTCCCTGAGATGCTAAAATTCTGCTGAAGTAAACAGGAACAGAAAGGCTTCATCAAGGCTTGCAGAAGCCCAATAGATAAATTTTACGTTGCTCAGCCAAGAGCAAAGTGATCACCAGAGAGCTGCCTGCTCCTGCTAATACAGTTCACTGATCTCATCTTCAGCCCTCTGACCGCATTCATTGTTTCACACTGTTACTTCTGTTGCAGCTGGAGTCTGATTTCAGCCTTTTACAGCTTCTAGAGTTAATTAATTCTCATCCCCTCTTTCCAGCAAACCATGGGTTCTCACAATGGGTCATTTCTAATTGATCAAGGAGGGGCGGTTGAGACTGACGTAGACTCTGGAAAAGGGGGATGAAGGGTTTTGTCTGAATGTTTGCCTTTCTGTTTCCTACAATCCAATTATTAATGACATTTTTATTAATGACATTTATTTTAATTGGCAATAAATTTAACTTTCACAAAACTATGCCTGCTTTGTCCATGGTGGTAATTAGCAAGCAAGCTCCCTGAGCTCCCTCTTCCCATGAGCCTTCTCATTTCTATTCTTCCAGTTTTCTTCCCCTACCCTGCTGAAGCAGTGAACAAATGTCTAGGTAGAATTTGGCTGTTAGCAAAAGGTAGCACACTGCAGCTTGTTGTTGCACAGATCTATACACATCCTGCTCTTACTAATTGATGCAGAATGCCAACAAATTTCTATTTGTTCCATATTACGTTTTCCACTTAGAACTCAAGACAGAACATGTTTAATTTGTATATCACTATGAAGATTTCTCCTGTTGATCCCAAACCCTGGAAATACCCTAGCTTTTTCTCTACACTGCCATTTACAACTTAGTACGGTCCAGCTTAGATGCAAAATTCCCTGCAGAAAAAGTTCTGTGAAATTTTGCTTTAATCCAACAGAAGAGAACAGAAATGCAGTAAGCCCACTTGCAGAGGGATGTCTTTATCTGCCAGAGCATAAACACTCAGAAGAGCAACTGAGTCTCTTCCCTTTCCTATCTTACTTAGTGCTTTATTATCCACTCCAGCATCCTACTGTATAATCCACCTGGTACAGTGAGAAATGAATGAAAGTCTTTCTCCCTTAGAGAAAGCACTTGTTTAAGCTGCTTTGGGCTTCACATAGAGTCAGCAGCTAACTCTTCACAGTTACATACCAACACTAGCACTTCTTACCAAGGATACAAGATACTGGAAGCCAAGAAGAAAAGATAAAGGAATGTGAACACTACTGGGAGGAGAATGTGAAAGTGTGAAGGGCTGATAACTGATAAAAAAAAAAAAAAGGAAATGTCTTGTGAGAATTCTCATGAATGAACCTCCTATGATTATGAATATTCATAAAAAAGAATAATATACTGAAGATGAATCTATTTCTCCTATCTTGTAGTTTTCCAGAACTAAGAAATACAAGGGTAAATTAAAATATGATTTATATATTATTTATACAGCTGAAAAGGTCAGATATACAGCTTTCATATTACCCATTTGTCCTGACTAAAGTTCTCAAAAAATTCCCAATTAACTAAGAGATAAAGAATCATATTATTCACCTGTGAGCAAAGCATTCCTGTACAAAGTGTGCTTCTTAATGTAGGAGCCGTTGTCTTTTTAATCAAAAAAAAGAAGGAACATGATCCTTTGTGCTTGCTGTCTTCGTTTATGAAATTTTTTGTGTGCTTGTTTGTAATAACGTCCTCCACACAACAACAATATTTTCTTCTGTACTCGTGTCTCAAAGATTGTATTAGATATTGCTGTAAATACTTCCTCAGGAGTTTTGTCCACTGTTTTATCTCTTATTATAACAGAAATTAGTAAAATTGTTAGAACATGATTTTAATTTACTTGGTCCAAAATCCCAGCAATTTAAATAATTCAGTGATGTGTTCATCATGCATGCAGGGAAAGGAGGCTCTGTTTTACCAATACACACAGACAAAATTTGTTTCCAGCTTTCAGCCTGTTACTTTGTATAGATAGCTTATTCACAAAGTGAGAAGTATATTGTTGTTTAGATGACCATTTTGACCCCTAGGTTCTCTTTCTTGTTCTCTGTTAAGAAAATCCCAAATAGTCTCATTTTCTAGTACTGGAAGAATATTTTTATACAGGATACTTTTCACTTTTATAAGTTTTCTCATTTATTTTGTGGTAAAATTTACTCAGAAATACAATTGTTCTCCTATCTACTGCATGCTAAGTTCTAGCTTCCAGAAAAAGCAATAATTGTCTGAAATCAAATCACCAAAGAGAAAAATCGTAATTATTGAAAAAGTTAGACAGAAACACATCAACAACTTCTTTATTCCACTGAGGGGCACTACAGAATGAAGGTTTTCTTAGTTTTGAATCTCTTAAGGAAATGGGAAAACAAAGTTGCTGACATCAATAATCAAACATATTTTCTAGCTACAAGACAGATATATAAATGATAGTGCAACCCAACTTCCTTGTTTTTTTTCTTTCAGAAGCAATGCAAAGAGGGAGCCTTGAGTACCATGCTGTTAAATTACAGCCTAGCTGTAGTATTTCAATGAGTAAAAAGGCAACATGATGACAACTTGATGAGAATGTTCCATATGCCTCACTAAGTATTGTATCTTCCGATCAAAGAGACATGGTCACTCCTTCTCCAAACTGATTCTCTTTGTTCTCTCCTTGACCTTGTTTTGAGTGGGTAAAAGTTTAGTTTGAGAAAACCTGTATAAATCACTGCTGCTTGGAGATGGTTTGGAAGGCAGAAGTCTTTATCTATTTATCTGCCTTTCTAAAAAATTTTTAGGATCACACATAACTATTTAAGTCAGGCAAATTTTCCTTTTTAGTTAACTCGCAAGTGTGTTCTCCCATGAAAATCTCACCAATTTATTTATCATCTCTGGGCACAAGTAGCGTGGCCATTGAAGTTAACAGGATCATGTAGACTTGTAGGATGTTTGGATCCAACTTTGAACTGATTGGTCATTTAGCTAATCATTTTGGTAGCTTCCCTAAAAAACAGAAAACTAAAGTATCAAAGCATCTTTTCACATCTTCATTTTCAAACCAAAAGCAGAGAGTTATTACCAATGACAGTGAGGTTATTAAACATAAAGTGTCACTGAAAATGGACAGCCTTCAGAAAATAGCCAGTAGCATGCCTCTAATTTGCCTGAAATGTAACGATTTAAGGAAAAAAATAATTTAGACATTTTCAGGTTTTAGTAGTGTTTAGGTGTCCTACGGTTTTGGTGAAATAAAATTAGTGGGAATTTTAAGCCCATGTAACCAAAGATTGTAAAAAATATTGTCAGATAATCCATGTAAAGGAGACCTATTCACTTTTGTCATTATTTTAAATAAGTATTTATATACTTAATATACTTTATTTATATATATATAAATAAGGAGTATTTTAAAGATACATCTGCTTGTGGACTTCTGTATTGTGGATGGTAGTGATTGACACACTGCAGAGAGAAGGGTTTCTGCAATTTAGTTGACATCACAGATTCTGTGGAAAAAAAAAAATGTAGCAACAGAGCAGTTAACAAGGTTTGAGTAAGATCCCATTTGAAATTTTCCATCCTTTATATCGAGACTGCTTCTGTAGCTTATATGCTATTCAACCACCGCAAGTCTTTTGCTACAAAGAATGTACTGTCCTCTATTTTTGTTTAGATACATGTAGAGTTTTACAGCGTTAAAGCCCTTCTCTTACATTCATCATCTACTACTAACATGCTCTAAAAATAAAATCATTGGCTAAGATACAAATGTCTAATTTTAGTATGGAGCTGAGTGTTTTAGGCTTGTCATAGAACTACAGAACTATAGTATAAGTAAGTTCCTTATTTAATTTTAAATCATCTATTTCTTGTGTTTTTTTTTCCTTTGTTATATATAGAACTTAACCAAAAATTTTTAAGTGAAAGAAAATGATTAAATTTAAATTGGGAAGTTGCGGGACTTGTGAGAAAGACATCTGTGGGTAAGCTATTGTGTAGAAAATCACATACATGAGGGTGATAGCTTAAAGGCACAAACATTAGTGCACATGAGCTAAAGGAAGTTCTCCTTGCTGAGGAAAATCATTTTCCATTTCTTCCCACTCCAGCTGAAAGGAGAGACCAAGACTGCAAGGACTTGGTCACCTCTGGAACCAATGGAAGACAGGAATGAAAGCAGATGAGAAGAAAGTCACAACTGGAGAGCTGCTCAATACTGCAACTATTTCCGAGGCAATATCTTTGGATGTGTCATGTCCCTGTTTACTTTTATGAATAGGAAATTCATTTCATTTCCCGTGCAAATTACAAGTAGGTTGTATGAAAAATTTCTGACATGAGGAGACAGTACAGGTTCCTCTGAAGATAACCAGCTTCCAAAACACCACTGAGGTGTTTTTGTAGAAATACTTGCATTCTATTTTTCATCATTATGGCATATTTTCAAATACATTTGAAAATGTTCAGCTGCGTTAAACTTAATTTTTGTAGTTCAGAGCTCACTTTGATAATGAAACATCTGTGAATCCCAAGGAGACATTCAGAAATGTTGAGTACTAGCAACACGTAGAAGCGAAAATCGAGTTATTTAAGATTCCTGTACCTGCAGCTATTCTAATTTCTATAGACATATAGGAGTGAAAAACAACCAACCAATAGATTTCTATTACTCTAGACATTATCAGAATAAATCTATAATCCTTTTTACATTCTGAGGCTGTATTTCTTCTTTCCTAGTAGGTCACAGTGAAGAAAATCTGCTACACAAAAGTAGAACAGCTGAAGTTCACAGTGAATTCAGAACCGTATCACTCAATGGGCTCTTTAGATGTTATTTATCTCATTTAACTTTATCAGTGGTTTGTCAGGTGTCCAGCCTAAGGCAGTAGCTCAGTCAATTTTAAATCTGTAGTCAGTGATGAGAGACATGAGGTAACTCCTGACGACAGTCTACATTTTCTGCAGTAACTATCTGAGAGGTAGGATGAATTAGGCCCGAGAATAAGTCATCTTTCTTCATTTGCTGTATTTTCAACTAGTTAAGAGCAGATCTTTCTAGATTTCATAGGGCTGAAACAATATAAGGTTCATGTACGGTACTATATACCATGCTTAACTTTGGCATGCTTAGATACAATCATAATCTTAGAAAAATTTATTTATCTATAAAGTGCAATGCAACATTCTCTGCATCTCATACAATTTTTAGTTGCCAAAAAGAAAGTACTAGATTTGGTACATTACTGCCTCTTATTTTCCCCTCTCTTGTTTTAATAGCCTGTCACCTAGATGTCATAAGAGTATGTCTTCACTTGACTTTCTAATTGGACGTTGTTCTCATCAGATGAAGAGATGATGTTTCACAAAAGTTATCACTATCTACATATCTATATCTACTGAATGAAAAGTGGGCAATAATAACGTGGCACTGGAGGCTTCGTATCTTTGTAGTGATTATGATGGGGGATATGCTACACAAGCATTTACTCATGTTCGAAATATCTTCTTGTAGCACATAGTTACTGCAGATCCAAGCAAGGAAAATCTGTCTCTAAGTACCAAGTGCTTAACCTGGCTGTTGGGTCCCTAGACCCACAAAAAAATTGGCTGTTTTCCATGTCCCTCCAATTTTCTCTTCAAGAATTAGAAGATTTAACACAGGAAACACTATAATAGAAAGTTAATACACCAGCAGCCAGATGGAATTCAAAACAACATGAGTGTTAATCATCTCAAACTCTAAACAATATTTTCCCAACTGTTCCATGCTTACCTCTCCCTCTCGCAGAATTACATAGAATATAAGGATTGTTTCAATTATTGGGTACATTATAAATACCTCAGACAGTTCCTCAATGATAACACTGTGGAGGCAATCCCTTGCTGGGCTATCCTTACTCCTCAATTGTCCAGAGTGCAAGACATTTCTGCTGCGTCAGATGCCTACCAAAGATGATAGAGCTCTGTGTACACAGCCCTGTCACACTTCTTGCATACTGAACATATTTTACTCCTACTTTAGTGTGTTATAACATCAAGAGTGACCAAAATATCAGTCCTTCTTTCATTTTTTCTTATCATTGTCAATATTAATGCTGTTTTTTTATTATTATTATTTTTACAAGACAACACTAAATTAATAGAAACTATTGAGTCCCTCAAAAGTAGAGAGGTCTTACGGAGAGATCTTGACAAATCACCCAAAAGCCTGGAAGTCCCTTTTGATTGACCTTGGATTTCTTTTTGCTACCTCATCACCACTAATATGAAAAAACAATAACGGATACCAATCAGAGGGCTATACCAGGCTAGTGATTTTTCTCATAATGTCTCTTACCCAGGACCCAAGGAGGCAGCAGGCTTCCTTATGAGTCAGGTCTGATCAGAATATCGGGTCCTCACTTCCCCTCAGAAATGACTAAGCTGTAACAACATCACCTTTGTTTTTCTTGGCAGATGTTGTTATGATATGGGAGATAGGCTCGTGAGCTCTAGGTGACCTCTTTGACATGGATGGACCTTTAACCATATCATGATTTGCCTGTCCATCAAGTTTCAGAGTCTCATATCTGGTGTTTAAGAGCACCTGTGAAGGTGAGGTAGGCAGGGAGGGGCTTAGCCTGCTGCCCAAAGCAGAAAACTGATTCCATTCCCTTCTGTCCCTTAGGTCACCTCCTTCTGCATGGTGGCAGGAGGGTAGAGGATTCTTCATTCCTTATGCTGTGCCTGGTTGACTCATCTGTCTCAAGGGATGGCAGAGAACAATTCCACCAGTCCATCTCTCTCTCTGGTTCCCTAGTACACCTCCTCCCAGACAGCCCACCTCCTCCCAGAGCTCTGCCCCCAGACTGAGCAGTTCTTCAACCCAGGCACACCTCCCAGGTGTGTTCATTTCTGTCAGCAGACATTGACAGAAAGCTCAGGCACACCCTGCAGTCTGAGTCCTAGTTAGCTGCATGCTCCCTGAGGATCTCTGTCTGGGTTGCCATTGGTTCCTGTGTCTGGAGAGGCCTCAGAGGACTCAATAACTGCTTTCAGCCAGGTGTTTGCTATGATGAGAGCCCTTGGAAGGAGCAGACACAGCATCCTCATGACATGCTGCTCACTGGCTGATAAGCTGTTGTTATCTCATCTTGGTCACTGATCTTCTTAGGGCTGCCTTTCTTGAAACCCACTATATACCATAATCCCAAAAGTATAGTGTAATAGTACTACTAAAGGATTTCTATTAATTATTTTTAGTGTTTAATACTTCTTCATAAAATTAATGAAACTTTCTTTTAAATTAGAATCTATAACTAAAATTAGCTTAATAAGAATTCTTTAATAAATAGAAATACTTTTTTTTATACTGCAGATAAGGAATAGTTCCAATGAAACACAAATTGACTAATACAAAGCTGGTAAGTAATACATAATTTCTGAATGCTTTTTTTGTCATCACATGATAAATAGAAGATTTTAGTGTGTTAAATTCTAATGTGTAAACATTAAAATTCTTATTTATTCCTTGGAAAATATAGAGTTATGCTAAGGCTTTCAGTATCTCCTTTACATATGGAATGAATGAGTGCAGAGGAGCTTATATGTGAAGAGGTGGTGGCAAATTGTATTGCAATTCACCCTATTAAAGCACCGCTTAACGGGCTGACATCACACACAAGTTTTTATGTCCTTGGTTGCAGTTCATAACTTATTATCCAGTCTTTCCAATTTGGCTTTCCCTTTTTTCTTTCCCTTATGTTTTAATATAAAGCTAGTCAGTGACTTAAGGGATGTGTCCAAATATTTAATTGCTCTTAGGGCAGCAGAGAAAGAAGAGGCAATTTAAATAATTAAGTTGAAAGTCATCTTTTTCCTTTCTCTGTGATGGAGGAAAAATGGATTAGCTAGCCAGCAATATTATTTCAACCACCATAAATTCTCCTTCCCTTGCAGCATCTATAAAGCAATGGATCTTTGCTTCCACTTTGTTAAAATTTTGGAGCTCTTCACTGTTTCACCGTGAAATAAACTAGGCGTTTTCTAACCATTCCAGCACCTCAGTATCCTTTTGTATTGAGATGCCCAAAACTGACTACAGTACCAGAGATTGAGCCCCACTAGTGCCAAGTACAGGGGTAGAATTACTTCCCTAGTCCTGATCACCACACTATTCCTGATACAAGACAGGATGCCATTGTCTTTCCTTATTAAAACTGTTTCTTTGAAAATGTGTTGGTGTGAGTGATAAGACCATAGAGTGTGACAGCACAGAACCACACAATGAAACAATTCATCTCCTGTTAAGGAGACAAACAAAAATAACCTGTTATTCCGCAACTACTGAAAATTTACCTACTCATTTTCTACACCACAGTGCTCATGAAACGTGTTGGCAGTTGACTAAATTTTATAGTCAAACAGCTGTAGAGGAATGGAGATATTGGGATTATTGGGATACCAAGGCTCAACACTGGAAGCTGGTTTCAAGCCAGATCTGCTATTGTCTGAGCATTATTTCTACATGATAGTGCAGCCAACTGTGAAACCAATTATTTTTCTATTTCACTTCATCTGATGAAAAGACTCCCATATTACAAAGCCAGAGCCACTGCCTGCCACTCTTTGTTCCACTCATCAGCAGTTCCCAAAGTTTTAATCTTGTGGATTTAGGCAATCTGACTCTTTCAGTGAATGAAATAAGGAATGAATTGCTCTGGTGAGCCAGTGGGAGAACTCTGCAATGTCAACAAATGCCTTTGCTGCTCTGTGGCTTCTCCAGTCCCATCCAACTAACACCCACCACTGACAATAATACCCTCATAAAATGCTTTTAAATGTAAGATTGAATTCTTCTGAGGACATTTGAGTTAAAAATATTGTTTGTAAAATAAAATACTAAAAACAATTAAATTCGCTTTCAAGAATATATTTACAGCTTACCCGGAGATAACAGCTGATAGTAGTTATGAGAACAGAATAGCAAACAGAATAGCTTATATTTTATACATCCAGATAATTTAGACTGTTGAGAACTACAGGGGGGGAAATAACACCATCATACTTTTTTTTACTTTCATCTCTAAAAATAAGAATAATATTTTTTGAGATAAAGGACTAAACAAAGTGAAAACACAGAAATACAGAGAAGTGTATTTCCTGTTTTGTCATCCTTCCACTAGCAATAGAAATCTTTCACTGTACAGCTCCCATTTCTATCTCTTGGTTACAGTTATCAGCTCTGAAATTGTTTTTGCATTTGCTTCAGCACCTGGTATGCTTCTGTGTTCAGTGCCATGTTAAGCCACTCCTTCAGTGTTTTTAAGCATGTAATACATTAATTACCACTAGTAAGACTTTCACATAGACTAATATTATTAACAAGTCTATTATTTCAACAAGCTCTATTCAAGAGATTATACATAGCTGAGAAGCTCCAACATTATCTGAAGAAATGGGGTCATGAATCATCATTTCTTCCCATACTGTTCTGGTAACACTATACTTTGGTTCTTTTTCAGCCTGAATGCAATATGGCCACCTTCACTTCACAAGAAATTAACATGATAAAAAGTACCTTTTTTTCCTCCCTGGCTATTTTCTAGAGTACCAACAAGAAAGACACACTATAGTGGGCTCCTCCCACTAAATATATCCAGATTTGGTCTGTGTCACTCCATTCATGTATAATCATTTAATATATCTAGTTAAGACATAAGCTGATTCTGATTCCTCTGAATCATTTCATGAAAGTGTTTATCCTTCTCCATGAACTAGTTAAATAGTCTAGGCAGACTACTTAAATAACTTAGTAACATCCATTAGGTTTTTGACTCATCCTCAGAGATGAATGAACATAATTTCTACAAGTAAGTGTCTGAAATATGCATGATTTTTTAGTCTGTATAATCTATGTTTTGATTTACAAGAATGAAGTGAAGAGGCATACAGGATAACAGTCAAAATGTGCTACATAAACATAACCAGTCCTTTCAAAAAGTAATTGTAATGATTCATCATTGGGCTTATTTGCACAGTTTTGAACCTACAAGCCTTTCTAAGATTCACATTGGCATTTTCTGTCTGATATATCCCATGAAATTTGTTCATTCATTCAAGTGGTGATCATACTTTTCTGTATTCTTAAGCAAATCAGACTGCATATTATTTCTTTCAGTCATGAAAGGTTTATATCTCTCCACAACTGCCAGGAAGATTCTTTCCAGAACTCCTTCTTTTTTACCAGTCCAACAACACATTAACGGAATTAGTTTTCTCTAAATAAAATTTTCATGCCACATTGTTGCCAAAATCATCTTTGGACATTGTCCTATTTGTTTAATTACACTTATCTGAATTGATGCCTTCCAGTAGACTAATAACATTTTTTTTAAATGATCTGAGTGTTTGCAAGACACGGGAAGAACATCAGTATCATTGCACATATGGGAAACTAAGGGGGAGGAAGGCAAAAAATAATTAAGGAGAACAGCATGATTAATGTTGAAATGAACAAATGAAGAGAAGAAAAAACAGCAAGTGTTCTGAAGCAGCTAAACTAATGATTCTCTCATATTCCTCTAAAACAATGATTCCCTTCCCAATTCCTGTGACTTTCACTGTTTTGGAATAACCTGTCAAATCCTTATAAGCTTCTCCCACGATGTCATGAATTTCCCCTTCTCTTATGGTATGCTCATCATTTTTATCTGCTGGGTAACAGGCTGGTCAAGACTTCACTTCTTGAAGACATGCTGATCTGCACTATCACTTGAATAGCCTACTGTGGTTCCTGTTTCCATCTACATTCCAACAGACGGATCATCAATGTGGGAATTTCTTGTCTGACTAAGCACCACTTTGTGTGATATTTGCTGAAACAAAGTCACTTCAAAAACTGTCTTCTTTATCATATTTGGCTGAAGTTTGCCTTAACAATTCAAAAGTGAATGAGGAAAACAGACATGAAAAGTCATAAAGTCTCATCAGCTCATTTCTTTAAGAAAATGGTCTCAAAAAGTTCTCAAAAATTCTGTTTCTACAGGCAGTTTTCAAGAAGCCAGTTTCCATCTATCAGAATTGTAAGTTTAATAATAATTCTGCACCAAATTGGAAAGTTCTGCTGACGTAATATATTAGTTTTACTATTACCTTTTTCCACTCACACAGTTCATCTTCTATGCATGGTCTTCTTTGGATCAAAATATTTTGTCAAAAACTGTAATGTATGAGTTGGTAAAGTTCAAATCTGAATTGGCTTGAGCTATGACAAGGGACAAGTTTCCCATCAGAATTATTTAAATTTTTAAATCTTTAAGTAGGGTGACCTGTACTTTCCTGTATGTTACTGAAGTGGAAATGCCTTATCTTTTGATGTTCTGCCATTTATTCAAGGTTTCCAATTTTCAATTGCATTAATTCATATCACCTTTACATTCTCTTTAGTTAAAAATTTAGTTAATTAATGAAAAATAAATTACAATCCTCCTCTAACTTAGGGCAACAAAGTTAATTCTGATTGTTTTTAAAGGAGATTTTTACCCCAGACAACTACTTGAGACAGCTCCTAATGATGAGTACTTTTTAACATCACATTTCCTCTATTTCTCTCCCCTATCTCCCTCTTAATCATTTTCAGAAGCTTCATGAATCATTCTGAAAGAGGTGAACAATGAGCTCTCATGCTGTTTGGATGAGATGATCTTTATTTCCCTTATAGCATGCTTTCTCAATAAAAATAAGAGCCTAGAGAGGATGTTTTCTGAACGTCTCTAAATAGAGCAGTTCCTTCTCAGTTAGAAGAAAGAAAACACGTCCCAGGCCGACCAGGGAACAACTGTGATAGTCTTTCCTGATTTACTTTAATGTTTTCAGTTATGATCAGAACTGTGACTATGGAGAAGACCCTTTTTTCACTTTTTCTTCAGTTAACTTTGATTTTGAACTTACTCCAGTGTGGAAGCTAGTTCAGTGAGGTTTTGTTAGCATTGGTGCGACATAACCCTGCTGAACCAACTGCTGAAATGAGGCTTCTATATCTGATCTATAATCCAAGGGCCAATGCTTAGTCACATACACTGTTAGTCAGTTTAGCAAAATTCACTGATTTTAGTCAAATTATTAGTTACTTTTAACCGTCCATAAATGTATTGGCAATGGCTAATCTGCATAAAAGGCACAGCATTAGCTCCAGACAAGCAATAGTTTTCTACTCTCTGAACACCACGAAGCAATGCCACCTGAATTGTTATTATTTTCAACATGCAAATCACTAGAACAGAAGTATATTCTCTTAAGAGTGAAGAAATTAATACTATAAGAAATATTTTAATTCTTTGTTTTGTGTTAGGTAATTCTGATAATTTGTGATATTTAAACAATTATTTTTATTTGACTTGCAATGAAAGCATTGGAACACATCATCAAACAGTTTATGCCACAACAGTTTTTCTCAGATTGAAAAATATCAGCTTTTTGGGAAAATAATAGTTCTCTTTAGTTTCTATTATTTCTAGCTTTTTATCTTCCCTCTTCCTGCCTTCCCTTTTCCTACAGCCTCTGAAAGAAAAGATGGCCTCCCTTGATTAGAAAAAAAATTCCCATTAAAAACTTATTCAAATTCAATAACTATCATGAAATAGGCAATAAAATCATTTATTTAAAGGACAATTTTTGTAAGTAACATTAAAATAATAGATGATAGATTCTATGGATAGAATTTTCTAACATATTAGATAAGTACAATTGTCTTTTTCATATCTTGGTTGGTTTGTCCCTCTCAGTCAGATTCAGCTAAATGTGCATAATCTCTTCTTCAGTTTTCCAGCAATTTCACTTGCAATAGAAAAAAGCCCCACACTCCACCTCCACTACAGTCTGGTAATTCTTGGAACAAAGTAAACTTTGTTGCAATCCAAAAGATTTCTTGTAGCATTTTGGAACTGTTCATAGAATGAAGATCAAAAGACAAACTGTGCATTCATCAGGCTAATTTTCCTATGTTTTTTATCTAATGTAATGGTTCCCAGTTGTGCCACATCATTGCTATTCATTAGAAAGGCCTAGTATAATATGTAATACCTTATAAATAACATAGAAACATTTATCCAGTATGTAGTCTTCTAAGATTTTTCAATATTTTGCTGCCTGCAACTGTATTGGATTTGTTTCTTAACTGATATCTCTGCTAATGAAATGTTAGAATAAATTACAGTGTGATTTCAATTTCAAGTTCTAGGTATGAGTGACTGAATACTAATATTTTTTTTTTCCTAGGATCATGCAGTCTTTGCAACATGTGTATTTAAGTCAATGGTCAGTCTATCTGAAAAGAGACATACCTGACTTCTGTGTCTGATTTCTTTACCGTTAAAGAAATTTGTATTTATTGTCACACATATTTCTGTATTAAAACTCTGATGTAACCTTGAAAAAAATAACATAGTTGTTTTTTATGTGGGGAAAATCATCACCACCAGATCAGTTTTGTAGCCCATCAGAAATCAGTGTGCCAGACAAGGGAGAACATAAGAGAAATGAAGGTTCAGGAGGATGTTCTTCAGCAGAAATAATTTAATTGCCAAAAAAACTTCATCAGGATAAAATAAGTAGAACCATAATATCAAAAATTTTATAAAACTCAAGAAAGAATAATATCAATTCAGGGAGTAGAGGAAAGAGCTACATGATCTTAGGAGCTAGCACAACAGGGAGGGATGAAATAAGGTACTGCAGAGAAGGAGGATGTTCACAGGCAGACTGTGACCTGACAGTAAATTTATAGAAGTGAAAAAGTGTAAGAATGAGGATAACTGATGGAGAGGTTTATTATCTGTGTGATGTAGATACGAGAAAATTGAATGTATATGTATATGTATATGTATATGTATATGTATATGTATATGTA